>NW_024055432.1:0-60764 GCF_902713615.1 Scyliorhinus canicula
GAATATATTAATTTTGGCTGATACTGATGGGGAATGGAAGCAAATTATATTAGTTTTATATCGTTGTTCTTTTCTATGATGATGTGGAGATGCCGGCGTTGGACTGGGGTGAGCACAGTAAGAAGTCTTACAACACCAGGTTAAAGTCCAACAGGTTTGTTTCAAACACGAGCTTTCGGAGCACGGCTCCTTCTTCAGGTGAATGGAAAGGCTTGTTCCAGAAATGTTTATATAGACACAGTCAGAGATGCCCCGGAATGCGAGCACCTGCAGGCAATCAAATCATCAAAGATGCAGAGAGAGAGGTAGCTCCAGGTTAAAGAGGTGTGAATTGTCCCAAGCCAGTTCAGTCGGTAGGCCTCTGCAAGTCTTGGCTGCAATTGCTGAGCAAAAACTTATAGCTAAGTTCCGCACGCATGAATGCGGACTCAACCGGGATCTGGGATTCATGTCGCATTACATTCGGCCCCCACCAACAAGCCTGGACTTGCAGAGGCCTACCGACTGAACTGGCTTGGGACAATTCACACCTCTTTAACCTGGAGTTACCTCTCTCTCTGCATCTTTGATGATTTGATTGCCTGCAGGTGCTCGCATTCCGGGGCATCTCTGACTGTGTCTATATAAACATTTCTGGAACAAGCCTTTCCATTCACCTGAAGAAGGAGCCGTGCTCCGAAAGCTCGTGTTTGAAACAAACCTGTTGGACTTTAACCTGGTGTTGTAAGACTTCTTACTTTTCTATGATGTTGACACATCATCTTTCTCCTTTCTTCCATTTAAATAGTGGACCATGCTACCCAGAATTCCCTGCATGGGCGAATACAGATATTTTAGTTTATGAACAACTCCATATTACAAAAGAACAGAGCTGAATACAAAACAATCAGCAATACAGTAAAAATATCCACAATACACCAAAACTGGACATTCTGAATTCTCCCTCAGTGAAACCAAACGGCGCCGGAATGTGGCGACTTGGGGATTTTCAGAGTAACTTCATTGCAGTTAATGTAAGCCGACTTGTGACAATAAAAGTTATTGTTATAAAATAGAAACCAATGAATAATCAACAAGAAACCAATACCACCAGATTTCAAGCCATCACCACCACCACATCAGCAGAAATGCTCCCAAACGGGCAGCACAGACCACTGGTAAAGCACACACCGATATGGGGCACGGCGGAAGAGAGCGAGAGAGAAAGTACACCTCTCCCAAGGAGCACAGTTCAACCTAAAAAACAGTTGTGTGTGTGAATACATCTTCTCTTAATCCAAAAGACTGAATGCACAGGTACAGAAAAGCTGGGCAGACCAAATAAGAGCAGGGTTCAGTTAGAATGGGCATTGGATGCAAAGCAATTTGGGCTGAAGTGGAGATGGAGGAGATACTGTTGGGTTTAACCCATTTGACTATGATTTAGGAGCCGAAACAGGCCATTCAGCCCTCCAAGCCTGTTCCACCATTCAATAAAATCAGGGCTGAATTGGTTGTGGTCTCAGTTCCCCTTGCCTGTCTGCACCACCAAGCCCTGCACTCAGAACCCTTGTTTCCCTTGTCTATCAAAAATCTGTCTATCTGTGCCTTAAATAAATTCAATGCCGCAGCCTCCATTGTTCTCTGGGAAATGAATTCCACTAACTTCGGGGGAAAAAAATTATCCTCATTTTAGCCTTCATGTTCTCCCCATCTCTCATTCTTTTTAAAAAATAAATTTCGAGTACCCAATTATTTCTTCCAATTAAGGGGCAATTTAGCATGGTCAATCCACCTAACTTGCACATCTTTGGGTTGTGGGGGTGAAACCCATGCAAACAAGGGGTGAATGTGCAAATTCCACACGGACAGTGACCCAGGGTCGGGATTCGAACCCAGGTCCTCAGTGCTGTAAGCAGCAATGCTAACCACTGTGCCACCGTGCTCCCCCCCCCCCCCCCCCCCCCCCCCCCCCCCCCCCCCCCCCCCACCTCCCATGTTCCCATGTTTCATTCTTAAAGTGTGTCACCTCGTTCTCGTCTTTCCCACGGGTCTAAACCACAGTGGTCTTGTTGGGTCCGGAAATTTCCAATGCGGGACACTAAACGAGGTAGGTAGGTTCCAGGAGAAATTGGTTGTTAAGCAGACGTTGTCCAACATTGCTATAGAATACAGCATTGTTTGATTAACAAGTATATTCATTGAGTGTTTCAAGCTACCAAGGTGTTCCAAAATACATTTTGGTAGAATTGCAGAATTTCCATTCACTGACGATGGAGGAACAGGGATATGTCCAACTCAAATGATGTGTGACTGGAAGAGGATTTGTAGGTGATGGTGTTTGTCTGCACCGGTGCCCTCGTCTTTATGGCTGGTGGTGTGACAGGTTCTGTTAATGTCCTGGCAAACTCTTGTGTAGGTTCAGAGCTGATGGCAGGTACCTTTCCCTGAAGGATATTAACATCGCAGTTGGGTTTTTACAATAATCCAGCAGTTTCATGATCTCCTTTTCTAATGCTGGTCCCATCGATTCTGCCCAGTGTCACAACCTGTCTACTTGTTTTTGTGGCCTCTCTGTTATGCTCCCTTTTTGCTTTCTTAAGACCATATTAAAGAGGTAGAAAATTTAAGACAGACTTGAGGAGAAACTACTTCTCCCAAATGGTTGTGAATCTGTGGAATTCGCTACCCCAGAGTGCGGTGGATGCAGGGACAGTGAGTAAATTTAAGGAGAAGTTAGACAGATTTTTAATTGGTAATGGGGATAAAGGTTTATGGAGAACGGGCAGAACATTGGAGTTGAGGCACTACGAGATCAGCCATGATCACATTGAAGGTGTTTAGGCTCTGGATGCTAAATTGCCTACTCCTGCTCCTAGGTCATGTGTTCGAGGGAGAGATGCTCTAGCTGATTTTGCAATCCAGCTCCTGCTCTGCAGATGAGGTGACAGATGAGGAACATATCAGCCATGATAGAATGGCGGATCAGACTCACTTATAATAATAATGGGCCAAATGGCCTAATTCTGCTCCTATATCTTATGAACTTATGAACTGTTTCTTACTCTCAAATTGAGTGAATCCTTTGCTGTTTCTCCTCTGGGCCCCATCTCCACTATTATTGTCTGATTGTCCCACTGAGACTCTCACTGTTATTATTGGACAATCAGGGAGTCAGTAAGCCTGAGCCTGTGGCCGCTCTCACCATCTGGAACCGTCACAATGCCCGGGTGATTGACGACAGCTCTGGACCAATAGGAAGAGCATGGGTGGGGCTGGAGGACCGACCGAGCGCGGCTGGTCCTCCAACCAATCGGAGTGAATGAGGGGATTTGATTGAAGCATGCGCAGTGTGGGTAATGGTGATGGACAGCAGCTCCTTGTTGAGGTCTAAAATCGGAAGAGGCAATTGATGGGGCGGAGGGAGCGAAGAAGCACGTGGTTAGGCGGAAAAGCTCCGTAAACATTGTGTGAGCTGCAAATCTGGGAAAAGAGCTTACCTGACCCAATTTGTGCCGAGCGGGGCTGCAGATCCTCATGTTAGACCCGGGTGAATGGCCACCACCTTTATTGGGGTAAAGCGCACCAGGGCGCATGTGGAGCCGCCATCTTTGTTGGAGGCAATGTTTTTAAAAAAGAATAATCCTTATCATCACAAGTAGGCATACATTAACACTGCAATGAAGTTACTGTGAAAATCCCCTATCGCCACATTTCAGCGCCTGTTGGGGTACACAGAGCGTGAATTCAGAATGTCCAAATTACCTAACAGCACATCTTCGCACTCTGCACAGACAGTGACCCAAGCCAAGAATCGAACCTAGGACCCTGACGCTGTGAAGCAACAGTGCTAATCACTGTGCTACCGTAGATTGGCCACGCTTAATTACTCCTTAATGTCCAGGGATGTGCAGGTTAGGTTCTTGGTTATGGGGATAAGGTGGGTGGATGAGGGAATGTAAATGGGTAGAGCGCTCATTCGAAGGGTTGGTGCAGACTCAATGGGCCGAATGGCCTCCTTCTGCACTGTTCGGGTACACAGAGGGAGAATTCAGAATCAATGTCCAACTCTCCTAACAGCATGTCTTTTGGGATGTGTTGAAGGAGGTGATTGTTTTGGGAGGCATTTGTTACCCTATGTTCAGAATGAAGCCAACCATCAATCTACATTAGTCTTTGAGTCCCAACGTCTTATTGTTGAAGCAGAGCAGGAAAAGAAGAGAAAGACGTTCTGCTTTTCAGTTCTCACTACCTCTTGGGCTATTCTCCTCCATGTGTCCAAAGACCTACGACTGTGTCCAGTCACATGAAGAACCATGTCAAATCTCTCAACCTACCCTGAGTAAACATCATCCTCGAATAGAGGGACTGCTGATGACATGGAGGGGCAAAGTGTAGCAGGGAGTATGAGCGTTCATCCTGGACCAGGGAGCAGGAGGAGAGAATGTTGTGAATTTCTATCCTGGACTGACAGTGATTAATTTTGGAAAATCCTTTTACAGGGGTTAGAAAGGGAGGATTTACACAAAGCAAACTCAAACCAAGAATAGGTTTACTTTTTTCCTGAATTTCTTGTTTGGACTGACAAAGATGGCTTTTGTAACTTTCATTTTCAGGGTATTAGAAAAGGATTTGCAGGCAGGAAACACAAGCGAATCCTGACATCAAACTCTTACAGCATCACTCAATTCATCAGGACCTGGATATTATTGCACTTTCAGTGTAAGCATTGAGTTCCAAGTCATTACCACTCAGTGTAAAATTTCTGCCTCATATCACCCTGTAGATCTTGCTCCAAATCTTAAATCTGTGTCCTGAAATCCTTTTGCAATCAGCTGGAAGAGCAACGTTTCTTTAACTACTTTACCGAGATCAATCAGAAACTTGTACCTAAATCAATCTCCTTTCTTCCAAGGAGAACAACCGCAGTTTCTCCAACCTAACATTGCAACTAAAATCCCTCATTCCTGGAACTATTCTGGTAAGTCTCCCCTGCACTCTTCAAGGACCGTCACATCCTCCATAATATGTGGTTTGCACAGATCCAGATGTTCTGTCTTCCTGTCTGTGATGTCATCACGCACCGACACTTGCACGGTGACATCACCCCCGTTCCCCGATATTTCCTCAACTAGGAAACTTTTCCTCCGACTCCAGAGTTGCTGATATCTATCCAGCTGCAGGCTACAGTGGGACATTTTAATATTGAAAACAATGAAACTGCTTCACAGCTCAGTGTTTCTGAGCATTTATCAACAATTTTGAGCTTTTAGTGCTCTGCTCTGTTACCTGTGAGGGGTTCCATGTCTCTGGAGCTGGTGTGATTCTCAAAAAACAATGCAAAACGCCCGTGGAGGGTGAGGGCTACCACTATTGACATATAAAATCCCTTCTTTCTCTCTCTCGTCGCTCCCTCCCTCCCTCAGAAAACTCAACCAAGATTCACTTCAAAATCTGACAGTCACTCAGTTCATGACCTAAATGTAAGTGTTTCTGTTTGATCTGTGGTTAAAGATTTAAACATCTGTGCAGCTGAAAATAGGTTAGAGCAAGATTTGCAAACAAGGATGGGAATGTTCCATTGAGTACTGCTTAACCAGGGCCCAATGTAGGTCAATGAGCACAGGGGTGATGGGTAAGTGAGTGGGACTCAACTTTGGCAGATTCCCTTCCCTGAAGGACATTCGTGAACCAGTTGGGTTTTTACAACAATCCAGCAGTTTTCGTGGTCACTTTTTCTTAGTGCCGGCCCCACAAATGACCAGATTGATTCAACTCAATTTCACAATCTGCCTTTGTGTTTTTGTGGTTTCTCTCTCACTCCCTTTATTCTGTTTCAAATCATTTCACAGGGTGTTAGAAGAGGAGGATTTGCAGTCAGGAAACTTAAATCGAAAATGATATCAGAATCTGATGGAGACGGCCAATTTATTGTAACCTAAACATCATCGTAATTTGAACATGGAAGAAAAAAGCACCAATCGCTGCTGGGGGAAACTGTTCATGTGTGTTGTGTGGACAAGATTTCAGCCAATCATCTGGCCTTTCAGAACATAATTGCAGTCAGGACAGGGAGATGCCATGGAAATGTGGGGACTGTGAGAAGGGATTCAATTACCCATCCCAGCTAGAAACTCATCGACGCAGCCACACTGGGGAGAGGCCATTCACCTGCTCTCAGTGTGGGAAGGGATTTGCTCACACATCCACTCTGCTGAGACACCAACGACTTCACACTCAGGAGAGGCCATTCACCTGCTCTCAGTGTGGGTTGGAATTCAATCGGTCATCCAACCTAGCATTACACCAACGGGTTCACACTGGGGAGAAGCCGTTCATCTGCTCCCAGTGTGGGAAGAGATTTGCTCACTCATACACCCTGCGGACACACGAGCGAGTTCACACTCTGGAGAGGCCATTCACCTGCTCCCAGTGTGGGAAGGGATTCACTCATTCAGCCAATCTGCTGAGACACCAACGAGTTCACACTGGGGAGAGACCGTTCACCTGCTCCCAGTGTGGGAAGGGATTCACTCAATCATCCCACCTACTTGCACATCGGTATATTCACACTGGGGAGAGGCCATTCACCTGCTCCCTGTGTGGGAAGGGATTCAGTCAGTCATCCAACCTGCTGAAACACCAGCGAATTCATAAGTAACTGTTGTGATTGGAATTTGCTGGTGATCATATTCAGGACTGAACCATGTCCATCTGAGTCTGTTTCTGCTTAATTAAAAATAACTCCAGCTCAGTTATAGGTGTTAATATAGGTCTTTGAAAGAGAGGATTTGCAGTTAGGAAACAAACCAAACATCATATCAGCATCTAACACTTACCGAATTTATCGGAAACTGAATCAGATTTTGAACATAGCAGGAAAAAGCACCATTCACAGTGGAGAGGAACCGCACGTGTCCTGTGTGTGGACAAGGCTTCAGCCAATCATCTAGCCTGCCAGTATATAAATGCAGTCACACTGGGAGAAACCATGGAAATGGCGAGACTGTGGGAAGGGATTTGATTACCCATCCAAGTTGAAAATCCATCAGTGCACTCACACTGGGAGAGACCATTCACCTGCTCCCAGTGTGGGAAAGGGCTGACACACTCGCACCACTTGCAGCCACACCAACATTTCTCGCTGGAGAGAGGCTGTTCACCTGCTTCCACTGTGAGAAGGGATTTGCACATTCCTCCAATCTGCTGAGACATCAGTGAGTTCACACTGGGAGAGACCATTTAAATACTGTGAGGAGTTTTAAAACAATTCTGGATAACTGATGTCCCCTTAACATGTTCACGCTGTAGAACGGGTTCAAACTATCTTCTCGCCTCACTACAGCTGCGAGTGCACACAGGGGAGAAGCCGTTCACCTGCTCCGAGTGTCCGAGGGGATTCACTCGGTTATCCAAACTCTGATGCACCAGCAAGTTCACAAGTGACTTCAATGATTGGATTTTTATGGTAATCACATCCTAGACTGAAACACGTTAATTGGGGTCAGTTGCTGCCGATGTTCATAAACTCCAACCTAGCTCTAAGAATTAAATTCTGAATAAAAATCAGTTTGTGTTAATTATAGTGTGTTAAGTCTTATTAATATCGCTAAAACAAGTTAGTTCCTTTTGAAGGGCTCCTCTCCGTCTCCTCCATCCTCATCTCCAACAACAAGCGTGAGGAGCTCGTGGAGTTTGTCACTAACATTGAGACAGTCTGATCATCTGTCTCTGCTTTTCCCTCCTTCCACTCGCCCACCGGGCCAGACTGTCTCGGAAGTCCATTTTTATCCAAGATCTTTGACTCCATCATCTTTGCAAGTGGACTTGTAATGGTTTTGATAAAGAAAGAAATTACAGGAAGTTTTAATGTCAGAATAAAGGACAAAAGAGTGTGCAGTTCAGGTTCAAAGATAGGTCACATTAGCATTGAAACGTTAACTCTGTTTCTCTCACCACAGATGCTGCCTGACCTGAGCTTTTCCAGAACTTTCTGTTTTGATGTCAGTGAGCTTTTAAAATAGCTTAATACACTGGTCAATAATTTTCTCCACAAAGCAGCGAGCGCCTCTGAAGCATCCAACTGCATCCATTAGTCTCTCGGATTACTACAGCAGATAGTCATTGTTCTGGCTCAGCCAGCCTGACTGTGGAATTAATTGGATGGATGTTTCAAAGAGCCACCACTGGTATATTAGGCCGAATGGTTTCAATCTGTGCTGTATCATTCTATAAAACAATGAATATTCCATAGGAATAGGCTCAGGCAGCAGGGTGGCGTAGTGGTTAGCACTGCTGCCTCATGGCACCGAGGTCCCAGGTTTGATCCCGGCTCTGGGTCACTGTCCATGTGGAGTTTGAACATTCTCCCCATGTTTGCATGGATCTTACCCCCACAACCTAAAGATGTGCCAGGTAGGTGGATTGGCCATGGTAAATTGCCCCTTAATTGGAAAAATGAATTGGGTACTCTAAATTCATAAAAATGGAATAGAAGTCGGCCATTCATTTGATTTATTGTCACATGCACTGAAGTACAGTGACAAGTATTTTTCTGCGGCCAATTATTTGTGTTAAATACTGTGTGTAGAGCCTTTTTAATATCTCTAACCTAAGTTCTCCCTCTGCCCTGTTCCTCCACCTTCACCCTGTGGCTTCTCCTGTGGCTTCTTGTCACTCAGATTGGGCAGGGTTTTCCGGTTCTCCTGTGGCTTCCCATTGGCCACAGGCAGGATCTTCCAGTCCTGTCAAAGTCTACGGCCTTTTGCATGGTTCACCCGTCCTGCCGCATGGGACCCCGCCGCAAGGCGGTTGGTGAGTCTGGAAGATCCAACCAGCGGTAAGGGCTGGAAAATTCCACCCATTGGAACAATCGGATTCTGTTGATTCTAATAATCTTTATGACTGTCACAAGTAAGCTGATATTAACACTGCAATGAAGTTACTGTGAAAATCCCTGCTCCTCCTCTTCCACTAAACAACTCAGTAAAACTCTAAAGTTCTTCCTTGCCCAAGTTCTGAACTCACATCTTTCCCTCTTTTCCTGCTGTCTCCCACCATGCTCTCTCAGAGCTCATCTTGTTTGTGAAACTCACCCATTGCTCCTTTGACCTGATTCTCACTAACCTGCTGAACATCCACTTCCACAATCTCCATGTTTCCATGGTATCTCCATGGAGTCAGTGTCTTTATGCCTCTCCTCTTTTGACAATCAGTTGAAGCTCGGCCACACACACAACACATGGATGGTTTCTCCCGGCAGTGAATGGTGTGATCTTTCCTTCAGGCTGTGTAACTGGTTAAAGCTCTTTCCACAGTCAGTTCACTGGAACTCTCTCAGGGTGTGTGTGTGTAGGTCTCTGTGCTTTTCCACTCACAGTGATGTTTCCACAGTCAGTTCACTGGAACACACTCACCTGAGTGCGTGTCTGTCTCGGTGATTTTCCAGTCACATTGATGTTTCTACAGTCAGTTCACTGGAACACTCTCACTCGGGTGTGTGTTGTGTGGGTCTCAGTGCTTTTCCAGTCACACTGATGTTTCCACAGTCAGTTCACTGGGACACTCTCACTCGGGTGTGCGTCTGTCTCAGTGATTTTCCAGTCATGCTGATGCTTGAATTTTTCCCACAAAGGAAACTGTCTCATTCCACATTCATAGTCTGAGGATATTCAGGTCCTGATTAACCGAATTACATTGTCGGTGCTTGATGTGATATTTAATTTGTGTTTCCAGTCTGAAAGTCCTCTCCTAATGCCCTGTAACTGAAATTCAGAACAGACAATTCCAGTTTCTGGGTAACATTTTTCCTCTCTTCTTTCCCCAAAGCTGTAAATCCCCGTCCAGCACACTCCTCCCTCCTCCCTGGGGCTGAAATCCAAATACAATGTTCGATCCTTTCTGTACCTTTTTAACCACATTTATATAATCAGAGGTGAGAATATGCTTTATAATTCACTTCATTGATGACTTGTGAGAGACATTAATCTGAATGTGCAAACGTCACATAGTGACCTGGGGCTTGGATCGAACCCAGGTCCTTAGTGCCATGCAGTAATGCCTATTGAGGGATAAATATTAAGCACTAAACAAGGGAGAACTCCACTGCTCTTTGGAATAACATCATGGGAACTTTTATACCCAACTGAGAGGGCAGATGGGGCCAGAGTTTGATTGATTGATTTATTGTCACGTACCAAAGTACAGTGAAAAATATTTTTCTACGGCCAAGGGAATGTACTCAGTACATACGCAGTAGACAAAAAGAATAATTGACAGAGTCACATTGACAAATGGTACGTTGACAAACAGTGATTGGTTGCAGTGCGGAACAATTGCCAAACAAAGAAAATACATGAACAAGAGCAGCATAGGGCATTGTGAATAGTGTTCTTACAGGAAACAGATCAGTCTGAGGGAGCGTTGTTGAGAGTCTATTAGCTTTAGGGAAGACATTGCTCCTATATCTGGATGTGCAGGTCTTCAGACTTCTGTATCTTCTGTCTGATGGAATGGTCTGGAAGAGGGCGAACCCTGGGTGGGCGTGGTCTCTGACAATGTTGACTGCCTTCTTGAGGCAGCAGGAGGTGTAGACAGAATCAATGTGCGGGTGGCACGCTTGTGTGATGCGTTGGGCTGAGTTCACCACACTATATTTTCTTGTGATCTTGGACTGAGCAGTTGCCATACCCGGCTGTGATGCAGTCGGATAGGATGCTCTCTATCGCACATCTGTAGATGTTTGTGAGAGTCGATGCAGAAATGCCGAATTTCTTTAGCTTCCATAGAAAGTAGAGACGTTGTTGGGCTTTCTTGACTGTTGCATCATCATAAGTGGACCTGGACAGACTTGGTGATGGTGACCCCAAGGAACTTAAAGCTATCGATCATCTCCACTTCAAAGCCATTGATGTAGATGGGGGCATGTGTCGTATTACAATTCCTGAAGTCGATGATCAGTTCCTTGGTCTTTCCGTCTTTTAGAGAGAGGTTGTTTTCGGTACACATGCAACCATGTGATCTATCTCCCTTCTGTTGACTGACCCGTCATTATTTGAGATTAGTCTTGTCGGGATAATGGTGTTGAAGGCGGAGCTGTAGTCTATGAACACATCTGATGTAGGTGTCCTTGTTGTCAAGGTGTTGAGTGTTGATTGTAGGGCCAAAGAATAGCATCTGCTGTCGACCGATTGCAGCGATAGGGGAGCTGCAATGGATCAAGACCGCCTGGGAGGCTGGCATTGATCCGGCCCATGACTAGCCATTCAAAACATTTAATGATGTCAGATGTCAGAGCCACCGGCCGGTAGTCATTGAGGCAGGCTGAACACTGATTTCCTCCCAGATGTTGCTCATTTCATTGTTCAACTTCCGTATTGTGGCGTCACAATGGAATCCTGCCTGAATCAGCCAATAGAAATCACTCTGCTCCGTGGTGACGTCTCCAGGTTCCAAAGCGCAGGCCTAGCCCCGCCCCCACCCATCTCGGACACGACTTCCACGCAGCCGGCTGCCACTCCGGTGATCTCCCCTCCCCGTGACCTGCGACTGCGCATGTCCAAGGGAGGGGGTAAGCTGCGCATGTGCGGGTTATTCCGCGTCTGCATGCTGAGATATTGACCAATGGGAAGTGTTGGAGGACCGGAAGGACTCTGGTCCTCCAGTCAATCAGCGCGGGCTTTGTGAATGAAAATTGAGCTGGACAGACTGATACTTCCTCCTGTGAGTAAATCACTTTTCTCCCGCTTTCTATTTGTTTTCTCACTTTGGGCTTCAATTATTAACTTGCAGGAATTGAAGGGAAAGGAATGACTCTGCACCGACTCTCAGAAAGAGCACCCTCCCTCGGCCCATGCCCGCTCCCCTGTAACCCCACCTGACCTTTTGGACAGTGTAAGGATCCTCTTCTTGATCCCTGTCTGCCCCTTTCTTTCCCTTTTAATTTCCGTTTTTCTATTTAGAAAGGCATGGCGGCACAATGGTTAGCACTGCAGCCTCACAGCACCAGGGACCCAGTTTCAATTCCGGCCTCCATGTGGAGTCCACAGATATGCAGGTTAGGTAATAATCTTTATGGTCACAAGTAAGCTTACGTTAACACTGCAATAAAGTTACTGTGAAAATCCCCTAGTAGCCACATTCTGGCGCCTGTTCGGGTGCACAGAGGGAGAATTCAGAATGTCCAAATTAACTAACAAGCACATCTTTCGGGACATGTGGGAGGAAGCCAGAGCACCCGGAGGAACCCCACGCAGCCGTGGGGTGAACGTGCAGACTCTGCATAGACAGTGACCTAAGCCGAGAATCGAACCTGGGACCCTGGAGCTATGAAGCAACAGTGCTACCTACTGTGCAACCGTAGATTTGCCACATTAAATTGCCCTTTAATGTCCAGGGATGTGCAGGTTAGGTTCTCGGTTATGGGGTTAAGGCGAGTAGAAGAGAGAATGTAAATGGGTAGAGTGCTCATTCAAAGGGTTGGAGCAGACTCGATGGGCTGAATGGCCTCCTTCTGCACTGCAGGGATTCTATGATGTTTTTATGATTCTATTTAATTATTTGTATATGGTCAACAATATCCCAATATCTTTAAGATGGACTTTACCTTTAATTTTAAAACAGGGATCTCCAGCAGGATATGCTATTTGGTCTGACATCAATGATGGCACATCTTAATGGACTTGGCTGTCGGCCAATGGACTGGTTCAGATTGCTGGGCCTTATCAATGGGTTGTGCTAATTGGTCAGGTTTTTCTCTGGAACAGTCCATCCTCTGTGAGACTGTGTTTCCTGTTTTTTAGTTTTTTTTTAAAACTCTGAGCTGAAGGAGGCTCTTTGAGTTTCTTGGGCTGCCTTGGGCCTGAGTGCCTTGGGCAGCACGGTAGCATGGTGGTTAGCATAAATGCTTCACAGCTCCAGGGTCCCAGGTTCGGTTCCCGGCTGGGTCACTGTCTGTGCGGAGTCTGCACGTCCTCCCCGTGTGCGTGGATTTCCTCCGGGTGCTCCAGTTTCCTCCCACAGTCCAAAGATGTGCGGGTTAGGTGGATTGGCCATGCTAAATTGCCTGTAGTGTCCTAAAAAGTAAGGTGGGGGGGGGTTTGTTGGGTTACGGGTATAGGGTGGATACGTGGATTTGAGTAGGGTGATCATTGCTCGGCACAGTATCGAGGGCCGAAGGGCCTGTTCTGTGCTGTACTGTTCTATGAAAGGGTAAAACTCTGTCAAACCTGGAGCTCACTCCAGGTAAATGGATCCGCCAACTTTCCCTTTCTAACTAGCCTGTGGGTGTTTAATCCTGAAGACAGAGCTTGAGGGAACTCTTTGGGTTTCACTCCCTGAAAGGTTACCACAGATTTCTAAGATCTTGTGGAAGATTCTTTTCTGATACTCCATTTTCCTCAGTAAAGCTCGGGGACATTCTGGTGAGTCTAGAAAGCAGTGAAGTTTAAATCAAGTTAAAGCTGGGGAGTTGAAGCTGGGGAGAAAGTGAGACCAAGAGCTTAAGAATTACACAGCACTGAGGCTGTTCGTTTGGAGTGAAGGCCCAGGTTAACACAAGTTAAAGTGATTCCCCCATTGGGAATCCTATAGCTGGGACTTCTGGCTGAATGCTACTGCCAAAAGATCCTCATTAGCGATCCAACCGGCGGTTACAATCACCCCTCGGCTTGGGAGGACAGCTGCTGCTGCAACGATATCAGCATCCGAAGCAAGAACACCCATCTTCCATTTCATATTCATCCTCTTATTATTTTTACCGCCTTTCCTCCCTTGGTGTCTCCGTCTTGTGTGTGTTTCGGTGGAGGGTCAGATGGTAAAAGGGGGGGACTGGTAGATTATCTGGCTATTATTCTATTATAATTATTGCTTGAATTATTTCTATCTTTGTTATAAATAAACAGTTGTCGTGTTTCACTTACAAACCTGATGCTTGTAAGTTATTGGAGCAGTTTAGGGCCAAAGATCTTGGATACTTTCTACAAATTGTTAGTTAATTCACTCGTGGGGACGCTGGGTCTGTGGGGCTGGAATTGACCGCACATTAACCCAGGGTGATGTAACAACACCAAGAGGCAATTTAACATGGAAAATCCACCTAACCTGCACATCTTTGGACTGTAGGGGAAAACCCACACAGACAGAGGAGAACATAAAAACTCCACAAAGCAAGGAATTGAAGGTCAGAATCAAACCTGGGTCCCTCGTGCTGTGAAGCAGCAGTGCTAACCACTGTGCCACAGTGCAGCCCTCAAGGAGGCCACTTGGTCTATCGGTCTCTTTGAGGGCAGCTACAGTGGTGTACTGCTGCCTCACAGCACCAGGAACCCGGCTTCAATTCCAGCCTTGGGCCAGGGACATGCATCTGTCTGGCAGCCTGCCTGAAGATTGTGAGGTCTCTGTGCCCAGGATAGGAAGCAGTGAGCATAGATTTGTCAATCAGCCTTAACCAAAACCTTCAGTAGAATTTGGAGGGTGGTATCAGCTGCAGTAGAGTGAGAATGGAGGGAGAATGTGTTGAATGAAGATTTATAGCTCTTCAGTAAATGAGAGAGGAAAAAATTTCACATGAACTAAAATTGTCTATTCTGAATTTCTATCTTGTAATGACTTTTGTAAATTCCTTTCATAGGATAATGGAAGGAGAGGATTGACGGAGGAAAATCTCAAACCAAACGCAAGTTGAGATCTGACCGAGTCACTCAGTTCATAGTGACCTGAATATCATCGGCTTTTGAATCTAGAAGGAGTTATGTTTGCCTGTTCCAGCTGCTTCAAAAGATTTTAAAAATCAGTGTGACTGCCAAAGCACCGGGATACACAGACACACAGACCCCAATTTAGCGGGTTCCATTGTACAAACTGTGGAAAGAGCTTTAAACACTGACACAGTCGGAAAAGACATTGCGCCACTCACAAAGGGGGAGGGATCGTACTGTGTTCCGTGTGTTTGTGGACAAGGCTTCAAATCATCTTTCAACTGGGAGAGAGGCAGGGACATCTGGAGCATGGCGAAACCGTGGAAATGTGGAGAATGTGAGAGGGGATTTATTTGCCCATCCCAGCTGGAAATCCATCGGCGTCGCCATACCGGGGAGAAGCCATTCACCTGCCCTGATTGTGGGCAGGCATTCACTGAATCATCTACGCTGCGGAGACATCTCCGAGTTCACACCGGGAGAGGCCGTTCACCTGCCCTGATTGTGGGAAGAGATTCGCTGATTCGTCTACCCTGCTGAAACATGAGCGTGTTCACACTGGGGAGAGGCCGTTCCTCTGCTCAGTGTGTGAAAAGGGATTTAATCAGTCATCCGCCTGCGGAAACACCAGCGAATTCACACTGGGGAGAGGCCATTCACCTGCTCTCAGTGTGAGAAGGGATTCAGTGATTCATCCAACCTGCAAAAGCACCAGCGAATTCACACTGGGGAAAGGCCGTTCACCTGCTTTGCCTGTGGGAAGGGATTCAGGTTCGTCCACCCCTGCAACACCAGCGACTTCACACCGGAGAGAGACCATTCATCTGCTCTGGTGGGAAGGGATTCACTCAGTCATCCACACTCAAGAAACACCAGCAAATTCACAAATGACAGGTTGATTTATGGGGTACAAGAAATTACCATTGCAAAATGAATCAAGTTTCACAAGCCTTAACCATCCAGCCAGAATGGACAATTCAAATGGTCAATTCATAGGATTCAGTAACTGTTCAGAGGTAGGAAAGTAACAAGTTAAAAAGATTTTTAAAAACTTTTAATTAAAAGTACGTCACCGTCAAACGGAAGATGAAACATATGTCAGCTGGGCTACTATATAATGTCTTTTTATTAATGATTTCGGAAGGTACAATTGCTGAGCTGACAGGTTGGTTCCAGCAGGTCACATGCTGGGTTCTGGAAGTTTCTGAGGAGTTTCAAAGTGAACAAAGGCTAACACCCCAGATGTCCTGGAATGTAACACATCTTGCATCACATGAACATTCCAGCTAAGCCACACAGTGGCCCAGCAACGGTGGGTCTGTCTGCTCCAACCAGTTACCAACAAAGCCATCTGGTTGCAATCCTAATCTTCAATAATGGTAAGAAGTCTTACAACACCAGGTTACAATCCAACAGGTTTGTTTCAAACATCATGGCTACCCTCAATAATGGTGCCAATGGGGACTTCCGGTGGCGGCGATGTCTGAGTGAGCCGCACATTCGGTGGGCTCTCACTCCGGGGGTCTGAAAGCTGTTTCCCCGCGATAGCGGACCACGGAGGCGGCAGAAAGGCTGCCGGGAATAGAAGAGGAGAGCGGGCTGCAGAAAATGAAAGTGTGGGAGGCCAGCAGGTGAGGAAGAAAGAGAGAGAGACGAGGCAAGGAGGAGCTGACCTGAAGGTAAGATGGCGGACCCAAGGACCTTCCTCCTCCAGGACAAAGGGAAAAAAAAAGTTGGAGTTGCTGAGGAGGGACAGCTTGGACCCACTTCAGATGCCCAGGAGGGGGTAAAACTTTTAAGGTGCTGGGCAAAGGAAAGCGGCAGCGAAGGCGCTGAGGAGCGGGCTGCGGCATATGGAACAGCGGGATTCCAGAAGGCAGAAGAAGAAGGAGAAAAAGGGACAGAGACAAGGACCTGAAGAAAATTACCTGGGACCTAAGATGGCGGACACAGCGGACCCCGGACTCAGCAATCCAGTTGGCGCTGGATAACATGCTCCAGGTAATGAGTCCAGTTTTGGAAGCGCTGAAGCGGGACAGCTTGGACCCAATCCAGAAAGCGGTGGATCAGCTGAACCAGAGGATGGACGCCCAGGATGTTAAAGTTAAGGAGCTGGGAGAGGCGGTGGGGAGCAGGCGGATGCGCAAAACGGTTGCAGCGTAGAAGTGGCACGGCCTGAAAGAGCGGCAGAGAAGACTGCTGGACAGAGTGGAGGAGCTGGGAGAATAGAATCCGCAGGAACAATCTGAGGATGGTCGGCCTCCCGGAGGGGGGCGGAGGGAGCTGATGCTGCAGCGTTTGTAGCAGACCTGCTGAAGCAGCTGATGGGAGCGAAGCCTTTCCACGACCGTTGGAGCTGGAGGGGCACACAGAGTGCAGGCAAGGCAGGGGCGGCCGGGCGGACCCCACCCGCCCGATGGTGATTAGGTTCCACAGGTTCGTGGACAAGGAGCGGGTGCTGCAGTGGGCAAAGAGCGCCAGGAGCAGCACGTGGAACTAACAGTGTTCTCCGCATTTATCAGGATCTAAGCCAGGAGGTGGCTCGGCGGCGAGCAGCCTTAAGAATGTCAAGGAGGTGCTGTTCAAGAAGCACGTGAAGTTTGGTCTGCTGTTCCCAGCCCGGCTATGGGTCACGCACCAGGGTCAACACCACTACTTCTCCGAGCCCGAAGAAGCGATGGATTTTGTGAGGAACCTGGGGCTGGTCCCGAAAGGAGGCCCCAAGGACGCGAGTTAGGGCCCGAGGATTTTTGTGGGAAGGAACGCCGAATGTGCCTGGACCGCTGCTCAACGGTTTGCTGGGCCAAGGGGCCAAGCGGAACATTTGAGACTCTTTTCCTTTGTTCATGGACATTTATGTGCTTTTTTCCTCTTTTTTCTGTGGTTTTTCCCTTTTTATGTTTTTTTTTTTCCCTGTTTGGCTTTTTGTGCAGCTCGTGGAAGACACTGGAACCGGCTTTGCCCAGTGGGGGGGGGGGAGGAGGACGGGGGAACAAGGGGAATGGGACAGGAAGGCGCCGGAGTGTTGAGTCACCGGGCTAGCAGATTGGCTAGTCAAGGAAGTCAGATGGGGGGGAAGTAACAGCCAGTAAGATGGCGGGGGTGGGGGTATCGGGGGATGGGGTTAGGGGAGGGGGGGGTTGTTCTGCTGACGGGAGAGGGACTTGAAATAGGCACTGGAAAGGAGGTCGAGGGTGGAGGCAGCCAAAGGGCGGGCCAGGAATGGCGCGACGCACGGGTCAGGGGCCGGCCCGGAGAAAGGCTATGGCTGACCGGCGGGGTGGGGGGGGTGGGATGTGCCCCCCGACCAGGCTGATCACCTGGAACGTCAAGGGACTGAATGGGCCGGTTAAGAGGGCGCGGGTGTTCGCGCACATTGCGGGCCCTGAGGGCGGACGTAATTATGTTGCAGGAGACACATCTGAAAGTGTCAGACCAGACCAGGCTAAGGAAGGGCTGGATTAGCCAGGTCTTCCACTTGGACTTGGACTCGAAGTCCAGAGGGGTGGCAATCATGATTCAACAAGCGCGTGCAATTTGAGGCAGAGGGCATATCTGCAGACAGGGGGGGCAGATACCTGATGGTACGGGGCAGACTGGAGGGGAGAAGGGTGGTGCTGGTGAATATATATGCCCCGAACTGGGATGACGTGGACTTTATTAAAAGAGTGCTGGGGAAGATCCCGGACTTGGATTCTCGCAAGCTAATAATGGGAGGGGACTTTAACATGGTCCTTGACCCGACTTTGGATCGGTCGGGTCCCAGAACGGGTAGACTCTCAGCAATGGCAAGGGAGCTGAAAGGGTTTATGGGGCAAATGGGGGCAGTGGACCCCTGGAGAGAGGGACAGCCAACAGGAAGGGGCTACTCGTTTACTCGCACGTCCATAAAGTATATTCCAGGCTAGATTTCTTTGTAATAAGCAGGGACTGTATGGGGGAGGTAAAGAACACGGAATACTCAGCAATTACCATTTCAGACCATGCCCCGCATTGGGTGGACCTGCCAGTTCGGGGGAGCGAGTTATCAACGCCCGCAATGGAGGCTAGATGTGGGACTGCTGTCGGAGGAGGGGATCTGCGAGAGGCTTCGGAAATGTATAAAAAATTACCTGCAGGCGAATGACACTGGGGAGGTCTCAGCGGCGACCGTGTGGGAGGCGCTAAAGGCAGTAGTTCGGGGGGAGCTGATTTCAATTGGGCCCACAAAGCCAAGGCAGGACCGGGCAGAGATGGATAGATTGGTCAGGGAAATGGGCCGGATAGATGAAGAGCACGCGGAGTCCCCGGGGGAGGTTTACTCAGGGAAAGGCGGAGGCTACAGGCGGAACTGGGGGCACTATCCACGAGCAGGGCCGTGGAACAGCTTAGGAAGGCGAGGGGAGTGGTGTACGAGTATGGGGAAAAGGCTAGCAGACTGTTTAGCGCAGCACTCAGGAGGAGGGAGGCGGCCAGGGAAATAGGTAGAGTGAGGGACGAGGGGGGCGCCAAAGTGGAGGATCCGGCAGAATTGAATAGGGTATTCCGGGACTTCTATCGTAAGCTGTATACTTCGGAGCCGCCGGAAGAACCGGAGGGGATGAAAAGGTTTCTGGACGGGTTAACATTCCCAACAGTTGGGGGGGGGGCAAGTGGAAGAGCTGGGCGCCCCGATTAGAGTAGAGGAGGTATTGGGGGCCTAAAGGCCATGCAGTCGGGGAAGTCCCCGGGGCCGGATGGATACCAGTAGAGTTTTATAGGAAGTTCTCTGAGCTGGTGGCCCGGTCTTGGCGAGGGTTTTCAATGAGGCAAGGGACAGAGGGACCCTGCCGCCGACAATGTAACAAGCCACCATATCTCTGATATTGAAGGCGGGGTAAAGACCCGGAGGTGTGCGGGTCCTACAGGCCAATCTCCCTGATTAATGTAGACGCCAAGCTCCTGGCAAGGTACTGGCGGGGAGAATGGAGGACTGTGTACCGGAGGTGATTGGGGAGGATCAAACGGGGTTCGTTAAAGGTCGGCAGCTGGCGGCCAATCTGAGGAGATTGCTCAACGTGATATGATGCCCCCGGCGGGGTAGAGAGGTGGAGGTAGTGGTGGCAATGGACGCCGAGAAGGCCTTTGACCGGGTCGAGTGGGACTATCTATGGGAGGTGCTCGGACGGGTTTGGGTTCGGGGAGGATTGGTGGATTGGATCAAATTATTATATCAGGCCCCGAGGGCCAGCGTCAGGACTAACAGAGAAGTGTCGGAGTACTTTAGGTTGTACCGAGGGACTAGGCAGGGCTGCCCGCTCTCCCCGCTGCTGTTTGCGCTGGCCATAGAGCCGCTGGCGATGGCGCTGAGAGCCGCAGAGGGTTGGAAGGGGATGGTTGAGGGGCGGGGGTTGAACACAGGGTTTCTCTTTATGCAGACGACCTGCTCCTGTACGTGTCGGACCCAGTGGCCGGGATGGGAACTATACTGGGAATGCTGAGGGAGTTCGGCCAGTTCTCAGGATACAAATTAAATACAGTCAAGAGTGAAATGTTTGTGGTCCAGGGAAGGGGCCAGGAGAACAGATTGAGAGGGCTACCGTTTAGGCTGGTTGAGGAAAATTTCCGGTATTTGGGAATCCAGGTGGCACGAGACTGGGGCAGGCTGCATAAGTTAATTTGGCCAGGGTGGTGGAGCAAATGAAGGGAGAGTTCGGAGATGGGATGCACTCCCGCTGTCGCTGGCAGGGAGGGTGCAGACTGTAAAGATGACAATCCTCCCTCGATTTTTGTTTATTTTCAGTGCCTCCCGATCTTTATCCCACAGTCCTTCTTCAAAAGAGTTAACGGGCTGATCATGAGCTTTGTCTGGGAGGGAAAGTCTCCGCGGGTAAAGAAGGCGATGTTGGAGAGGAACCGCAGCGAGGGAGGGCTGGCTTTGCCGAGTCTGGTCAATTATTACTGGGCGGCCAAACATCGCTATGATAAGGAAGTGGATGGTGGGTACGGGGTCTATTTGGGAGCGGGTGGAGGCGGCTTCGTGCAGGGGCTCCAGTTTGGAAGCCCTGGTCACGGCTCCTCTACCGCTGCCGCCGGCCAAGTACACCACCAGCCCGGTAGTGGTGGCGACCCTGCGGATATGGGGCCAGTGGAGGAGGCATGTGGGGGAGATGGGGCGTCTGTCTGGGCGCCAATCTTCGACAACCATCGGTTTTGCCCCCGGCAGTATGGATGGGGGTTCAGAGTATGGCGGCGAGCAGGGGCGGGAAGGGTGGGTGATATGTCCTGGAAGGGAGCTTCGCGAGTTTGAGGAGCTTGGAGGAGAAATTTGGGGTGGTAAGGGGAAATGATTTTAGATACCTACAGTTGCGGGACTTTGTTCGTAGACAGGTCCCATCTTTCCCGCGCCTCCCGCCAATGGGGATCCTAGACAGAATAGTCTCTGGGAGGGATGAAGGGGAGGGTAGAGTCTCGGGTATTTATAAGGTGCTCATGAGGGAGGAAGGGTCCCAGACAGAGGAACTGAAACTTAAATGGGAGGAGGAGCTAGGCGGGGAAATGGAGGATGGGCTGTGGGCAGAGGCCCTGAGTAGGGTAAACTCGACCGCGACATGTGCTAGGCTCGGGCTGATCTAATTTAAGGTCGTTCACCGGGCCCATATGACGGTGGCTCGGATGAGCAAATTTTTCGGGATAGAGGACAAATGCGCTAGGTGCGCGGGAGGACCAGCGAACCATGTTCACATGTTTTGGGCATGCCCTGAGCTGAGGGGGTACTAGGAGGGATTTGCGGGGGTCATGTCCCAGGTGCTAAAAACAAGGGTGGTGATGAGCCCAGGGGTGGCAATTTTTGGTGTTTCGGAAGACCCGGGCGTCCAGGGGGAGAAAGAGGCCGATGTGCTGGCCTTTGCTTCCCTGATAGCCCGGCGACGAATATTATTGGCGTGGAGGGACTCAAAGCCCCCGAAGACGGAGTGGTGGCTTGCGGACATGTCGAGTTTCCTGGGGATGGAAAAAATCAAGTTCGCCTTGAGGGGTTCTGTGCAGGGGTTCACCCGGAGGTGGCAACCATTTATTGACTTCTTTGCGGGAGAGTGAGCGTCAGCAGGGGGCGGGGGGGGGGGGGGGTTAGAGTAGAGTAGGAGGGAAAATATGGCGGGTAGTACCGGTGGGAGGGGGGCGGGCTTGTGCAATATGTTACGGTGGAAGTATTGAAAGAACGTGGATGTTTGCACATTTTTGCCTTTTTTGCTTCCTTTCTGATGATGTCTGTAACTGTTTATAAAGCCAAAAACGACCTCAATAAAATTGTTTATTAAAAAAAAAAAAATGTTTGTGCATCTTAGAGCTCTAAAGGCGGACGTGATAATGTTGCAGGTGACGCACCTGAAGGCAGTGGACCAGATTAGGTTGAGGAAGAGCTGGGTTAGTCAGGTATTCCACTCAGGGCTAGATACTAAGGCCAGGGGGTCGCGATTCTGGTGAACAAGCGGGTGCAGTTTGAGGTGGGGGAGTATTGTTTTGGACGGGGAGGTCGCTACATTATGGTTAGCGGTCAGCTGGAAGGGAGGAAGGTGGTCCTGGTCAACATATATGCACCAAACTGGGATGATGCGGATTTCATAAAGAGGGTGCTGGGGAAGATACCCGACCTGGATTCCCACAAGCTGGTTATGGGAGGGAACTTCAATACAGTTATGGATCCAGGCCTGGGCCGGTCGTGCTCAAAATCGAGTGTCAGCAATGGGAAAAGAGCTGAGGGAGTTCATGGAGCAGATGGGGGGGGGGGGGTTCGACCCGTGGAGGTTTGGAAGGCCGACAGGGAAGGAGTTCTCCTTTTTTCGCACGTCCATAGGGTCTACTCCCGGATCGATTTTTTAATACTGAGTAGGGATCTATTGACAGGGGTAGTGGGTGCGCAGTATTCGGCAAACACCATTTCCGACCATGCCTCTCATTGGGTCGAGCTGAGGAGATACTTGAGGGCTTAAAGGCCATGCAGTCAGGCAAGGAACCGGGGCCGGTTGGGTACCTGGTCGAATTTTATAATAAGTTCTCCGGGATATTGGGGCCGCTGCTGGTCAAGGTTTTTAATGAGGCAAGGGACAGAGGGGTGCTGCCCCAGACAATGTCACAGGCCACCATCTCCTTGATTTTGAAACAGGACAAGAACCCGGAGTCGTGTGGGTCCTATAGGCCGATCTCCCTTCTTAAAGTGGACACTAAACTGCTGACAAAGCTTTTGGCCACTAGGATTGAGGATTGTGTGCTGAGTGATATTAGGGAGGAAAAAACAGGGTTCCTTAAAGGTAGGCAACTGGTGGTGACTATAAGAAGATTACTCAATGTGATCATGATGTCCCCAGAGGGAAAGGAGGAGGAGGTAGTGGTGGCAATGGACGCGGAGAAGGCATTTGACCGGGCAGAGTGGGACTATTTATGGGAGCTGCTGGGACGGTTTGGATTTGGGGTGGGTTTTATTGACTGGGTCAGGCTGCTATATCAGGCCCCAGAGGCGAGTGTGAGGCCAACAGGGCGACTTCCGACTATTTTAGACTGCACCGCGGGACGAGACAGGGGTGCCCCCTCTCCCCACTGCTGTTTGTGCTATAGAGCCGCTGGCAATTGCTCAGAGGGCTTCAGAGAGTTGGAAGGGGCTGGTTCGAGGGGGGGTGGAGCAGAGTTTCATTGTACGCAGATGACCTGATCTTGTACGTTTCGGACCCGATGGCGGGGATGGACGGAATCATGGTGACCCTGCGGGGAATTCGGCCGGTTTTCGGGGTACAAATTGAATATGACAAAAAGTGAAATGTTTGTAGTTCAGGAGAGGGGCCAAGGGAACCGGCTGAGGGAGCTGCCGTTCCGGTTAGTTGGGGACAGTTTCAGGTACCTGGGAATACAAGTGGCGCGGGATTGGGGTCAACTGCACAAGCTGAACCTGTCCTGGCTGGTAGATCAAATGCGAGGGGAGTTCCGGAGGTGGGATGCGCTCCCGCTGTCGTTAGCTGGGAGAGTTCAGACAGTGAAAACAACGGTCCTCCCGAGGTTCTTATCCGTGGTCCAGTGTCTCCCCATTTTCATTCCACGTTCCTTTTTTAAGAGGGTAAGCAAGATCATTTTGGGCTTTGTATAGACGGGCAAGTCCCCGCGGGTGAAGAGGGTGATGCTCGAGCAGAACCGGCGGAAGGGGGGCTTGAACTGCCGAATTTCAGCAACTATTATTGGGCGGCTCGCGTAGCCATGTTGAGGAAGTGGGTGGTGGGGGGAGGGTCAGCTTGGGAGCAGGTAGAGGCAACCTCGTGTAGAGGTACCAGTCTGGGGGCGTTGGTGACAGTGTCTCTGCCGTTCCCGCCGGCGCGCGTCTCCACCAGCCCTGTAGTGGTGGCGGCCCTTCGGATCTGGGGACAGTGGAGGAGGCAAGTGGGAGCAACTAGAGCATCGGTCTGGTCCCCGATATGTGACAACCATCGGTTTGCCCCGGGGAGGTTGGACGGGGGTTCTGGGTATGGCGGAGGGCTGGGATTGAGCGGATGGTTGGGATTGAGCGGATGGTGATTTGTTTTTGGAAGGGAGCTTCCCTGGCTTGAGGGCGCTGGAGGCCAAGTTTGGGCTGACGAGGGGGAATGAATTCCGGGATATTCAGATGTGGGACTTTTTGCGCAGGCAGGTGCCATCTTTTCCACTCTTGCCTCTAAAGGGAATCCAAGATAGGGTCGTGTCTAGAGGATGGGTGGGGGAGGGAAATGTCTCGGATATTACAAGGAGCTCATGGGGGCGGAGGAGATGCAGACCGAGGAGCTGAGGCATAAATGGGAGGAGGAGTTGGGAGGGGAAATTGATGAAGGCCTGTGGGTGGACATGCTGAGCAGGGTTAATGGGACTGCAACATGTGCCAGGCCTGGCCAGATTCAAGATAAGGTCGTCCACTGGCCCACATGACAGTGTCCCGGATGAGCAGATTCTTTGGCGTAGAGGACAGGTGTATAAAGTGTCTGAGAGGACCGGCAGACCATGTCCACAGGTTTTGGACACGTCCAAAACTGAGGAGATAATGGTAGGGGTTCAAGGACGTCATGTCCAGAGTATTGAACACGAGGGTGGCAATAGGTCCAGAGGTGGCGATTTTTGGGGTTTCAGGGCCCCCGGAAGTCCAGGGGGAGAAAGAGGTCGATGTCTTGTCCTTTGCTTCCCTGGTAGCCCGGAGACGGATACTTCTATCTTGGAGGAACTCAAAGCCCCCGAAGTTGGAAGCCTGGCTGTCAGACATGGCAAGTTTCCTGGGCTTAGAGAAAGTCAAGTTCGCCTTGAGAGGGTCGTTGTTAGGGTTCGCCCGGAAGTGGCAGCTGTTTATTGACTTCTTTGGGGAGAATTAATTGTCAGCAGAGCGGGGAGCGAGGGTTAGGGTAATGTAGTATAGGGGGTCATTTAGGCAGATCTGGGTGGGGTGGGTTACAGCAATTGCACTATGTACTTTGTTTACTGTACAACCCTTTTGTTTTCATGTTCTGTAATTCTACTGTTTACAATGTCGGAAAATACCTCATTAAAATTGTTTATTAAAAATTTTTTTTAGCCAGAATATTAGCCCCTGTAAATGGGCTGGAGTTTGTCATCAGCAGAAAGAGACCCAAATGAACATGGTTCAGTCCTGAATGTGAGGAACAGCAAAACCCAATCATTATGGTTACTTGTGGCTTCGTTGGTGTCTCCGCAGGGAGGATGACTGAGTGAATCCCTTCCCACACTGAGAGCAGGTGAATGGCCTCTCTCCAGTGTGACTTCGCTGATGTTCAGTTAGGTCAGATGATCGTCTGAACCCAGTCCCGCAGTGAGAGCACCTGAACGGTCTCTCGTCAGTGTGAACACGTTGATGGTACATCAGTTCCCCAGAACTTTTGTAGCACTTCCCACAGTCTAGACATTGAAACGGTCTCTCGTCAGTGTGAACTCGCTGGTGACTCAGCAGGTGGGATAACTGAGTGAATCTGTTTCCACACTTGGAGCAGGTGAATGGCCTCTCTCCAGTGTGAATTCGCTGATGTACAGTAAGGTGACATGAGTGTCTGAACCCAGTCCCGCAGTGAGAGCACCTAAACGGTTTCACATCAGTGTGAATACGTTGATGGCACATTAGATTCCCAGAACTTTTGTAGAACTTCCCGCAGTCTGGACATTGAAATGGTCTCTCGTCAGTGTGAACTCGCTGGTGTTTCAGCAGGTCAGATGACTTAGTAAATCCCTTCCCACACTCGGAGCAGGTGAATGGTCTCTCCCCAGTGTGAACTCGCTGGTGATTCCGCAGGGCCGTTAACTGAGTAAATCCCTTCCCACACTTGGAGCAGGTGAATGGTCTCTCCCCAGTGTGACTGCGTCGATGAGTTTCCAGCTGGGATGGGTAAGTGAATCCTTTCCCACAGTCCGCACATTTCCACGGTTTCTCCTCCGTGTGACTGCATTTCTGTCTCATGGGGCCTGATGTCGTGTACGGTTTCTCCCCACTGTGAACGATGCTTGGTCCTTCCATATTCAAAATCTGCTGATATTCAGGATATGATAAATTGAGGACTCTGTCAGATCCTGATGTGATGCTTGGTTTGAGTTTTCGGACTTTGAAGCTTCCCTTTCGAACACCCTGTGAAACTGATTAAAAAGAAAAATTAGTTTGTGAGAGAGAACCCACAAAAACACAAAGGCAGGTTGTGAAATTGAGCTGAATGAATCTGGTCATTTGTGGGGCCGACACTGGGAAAAAGTGACCAAGAAAACTGCTGGATTGTCACAAAAACCCAACTGGCCTCTTTGGGAGGAGAGAGAAAGAGGTGAAGAGGGATTTTGTATATCTACAAGACATATTAAGAGAGTAGTTGGCAAAGCAAATTCGATCTGAGCTTCATCAAGAGTAATATTGACAGGAAAATATGCCCCTGGTGGCACGGTGGTTAGCACTGCTGCCTCTCAGTGCCAGGGACCCGGGTTCAATTCCGGCCTGGATGACTGTCTGTGTGGAGTTTGCACTTTCTCCCGTGTCTGCGTGGGTTTCCACCCAGTGCTCAGGTTTCCTCCAACAGTCCAAAGAAGGGAAAGTTAGGTGTATTGGCCTTGATCAATTGCCCGTTAGTGTCCAGGGATGTGCAGGTTAGGTGGGGCTATGGGGTTACAGGGACAGGGTAGGGGTGTGGGCCTAGGCAGGGTGCCCTTTCAGAGAATCAGTGCAGACTCGATGGGCCGAATGGCCTCCTTCTGCACTATAGGAATTCTATGGTTCTAATTCTATCCTGTGAATCTTTATAAAGCTCGGGTGTAAAAGTCAACTATTTCCTAACACATCTAATAGGTAAAAGATAGCTATTTAGGATAAATATTAAGCCCCAGTTTTACCCATTTTAAATGAAGGATTTCAACATTCTCAGAACCGAAGGTCATCTCAAAACATCCAGCTTACAAAACAGAATCCTTTTTACTGTCCTAATGATTTTCCAGAGACCTACAATTAATATTTTTACTGTCCTAATCATGTTCCAGAGTCACACAAATATTTTTTACTGTCCCAATGATTTTCCAGACACCCAGGTATGAATCTCACCAAGGCAGAAGGTAACATTTGAATTCATTGAAAGTTTACTGATGACCATGAAACCATTGTCGGTTGTTGCAAAGACCCATCAGGTTCACTCCTGTCCTTCAGTGAAGGAAATCTTCTATCCTTACCTGGTCTGGCCTACATGTGACTCCAGATCCACAGTCAGCTAGTTGACCCTTAAAATGCTCTCTGAGATGCACTCAGTTCAAGGGCAATTAGGGCTGGGCAGTGAATGCTGGCCCAGCCAGCGACACCCACATCCCAGGAATGAATAGAAAAGAAAATCTGCCATCTTTACCTGGTCTGGCCGACACGATTCCAAACCACAGCAATGTGGTTGATTCTTTAAATGCCCTCCGAGATGGCCGAGCCAGCCACTCGGTTTGAGGGAAATTAGGGATGGGCAATAAATGTTGGCCCAGCCAGTGACTCCCACAAATAATTAAAATAAAATCCTGGAGACTCCAGTCAGTCAATCCGGGTGAGTTGGCATCCGGGCCAGGCTCGCAGTGCATAATAATAATAATAATCCCTTATTGTCACAAGTCGGCTTCAATGAAGTAACTGTGAAAAGCCCCTAGTTGCCACATTCCGGCGCCTGTTCGAGGACCCCGCCCGTCATTCACTCCAATTGATTGGAGGACCAGCAGCTCCAGGTCAGTCCTCCAGTCCCACCCCTCCTCTTCCTATTGGTCAGGAGCTGCCATCAATCACCCGGGCATTGTGACGATTACAGATGGTGAGAGCGGCCACAGGCTCAGGCTGACTGGCTGATCATCCAATAATAACAGTGAGAGTCTCAGTGGGACAATCAGACAACAATAGTGGAGATGGGGCCCAGAGGATAAATAGCAAAGGATTCACTCACTTTGAGTGTAACAAACACAGTGTCTGTTCCCTTAATAAGAGTCAGGCTGCAGTGTGTGTGAGTGAACACATCATTGGATCAAATGTAGAATCATGGAATCCCCTCAGTGCAGAAGGAGGCCATTCAGCCCATCGAGTCTGCAACAACCTTCTGAAAGAGCATCCTACCTTGGCGAATTCCCCACCCTATCCCCACAACCCCTCCAGTGACAATTTAATACAGCCAATCCATCTAACCTGCACATCTGTGGACTGCAGGAGGAAACCAGTGCACCCGGAGGAAATCAATGCATACACAGGAAAAATGTACAAGCTCCAAAAGTGACCCTAGGTCGGAATTAGTCACAGAATCTACAGTGCAGAAGGGGACCATTCAGCCCATCGAGTCGGCACCGGTATTACCTGATCTGGCCAACTCAAATCGTTAATTCTGAATTGCACTCTGAAATTGCCAAGCAAGCCACTCAGTTTAAGGACAATTAGGAATGGGCAACCAAGCTGGGTTGCCAGTGACACTCACATCCCATAAAGAAGAGAGAAAATCAAAGGGCTGTTTCCAGTGCCGGTTTCAAAGGAATCAGTACTGGGCCCTTCACTCCTGGTTACATCATTGATTTGAAAGTAAATGTAGAAGCATGAATAACAAGTTTACCTGTGACACAAAAATGATTAAACACTTGATAGTGAGGAAGAAAGCTGGAGGGGAAACAAGGCAAAGGATTACATGATAAATGGCAGGACAGGACTAGTTAGGCCAGAGCTAGATTCCTGTGCACAGGAAGATTGCACCAGAGAGAACACAGAGGGGATTTAACAACATCAGCCAGAAATTGACAATGTTTGCTCGGAGGAAAGTTTGGATAAACTGAGGCTGTTTTTTTGGAACAGAAAAGACTGAGGGGAGACAAAAATGAAGTTATGAAAAGCAGCCCGGCTAGCTCAGTCGGTCGAGCATGGGAGTCTTAATCCCAGGGCCATGGGTGCAAGACCCACGTTGGGCGCTTCAGCTTCTTTAATCTGAGAAGATTGAGCTGAACTGTTTTATGGGTGGCACAGTAGCACAGTGGTTAGCACTGCTGCATCACAGCGCCAGGGTCCCGGGTTCAATTCCTACTTGGGACACTGTCTGCGCAGAGTCTTCACGTTCTCCCAGTGTCTGTATGGGTTTCCTCCCACAAGTCCCGAAAGACGTGCTTGTTAGGGAAATTGGACATTCTGAATTCTCCTTCTGTGTACCTAAATAAGTGTTACTACCAGGGGATTTTCACAGTGACTTAATTGCAATGTTAAAGTAAGGTAAGCCTTCTTGTGACAATAATGAAGATTATTCTAAATGTATAAAATTCTGGGGGATCATGGTGGCACAGTGGCTGTGTGCCTGCGTGCTGGGGACCCGGGTTCGATCCTGGCCCCGGGTCACAGTCTGTAAGGAGTTTGCACATTCTCCCATTGTCTGTGTGGGTTTCACCCCCACACCCAAATACATGCAGGGTAGGTGGCTTGGCCAAATTAAATTGCCCCTTGATTGGAAAAAAACATAAATTTATATATTTTTTAAATTGTGAGGGATCTAAATAGATTGAATAGGAAGGTCCTATTCCCTTTGGTTGAGGGATACATATAAAAGGGGGCCGAGATTAAGGGAAGGACTAGGAGGTTTAGAGGGTGGTGAGGATCTGTGATATGCTGCCTGAAATTATGGCAGAAAGCCTCGTAATATTTAAAAAGTAATTTGATAAGACATTTGAATTGATGTAATTTAAAAAGCTACAGGCCATAATCTGGAATTTTATTTTTTTTAATATAAATTTAGAGTACCCAATTTTTTTTCCAATTAAGTGTCAATTTAGTATGGCCAATCCACCCAGCCTGCACATCTTTGGGTGGTGGGGGCAAAGCCCACGCAAACATGGGTAGAATGTGCAAACTCCATACGAACAGTGACCCAGAGCCAGGATCAAACCTGCGACTTCAGCACCATGAGGCAGCAGGGCTAACCCACTGCACCACCGTGCTGCCCTCACAATCTGGAAATTGAGATTAGGCTGAATACCTACTTTGTAGCCACAATGAGCTGAATGAAATGCAACAGGAACAATAAATTTTGATAAAATCCGGGATAGTAACTCTCACTACTAACAAGGTCAGCAGTTTGCCCAGTTTAGCTGCTAAGTATGCTAATGTGGCAATTTTAAAATGTACCTGCACACATAAGAGCATAACAGCAGATTATTTAACTTCCCCAATGTGATCGGTGTAATTAGTCTCAAATTTAACCCGGAATGGTCATTAAAAGTTTCCCAGTCACTCTGATATCTGAAATCTTTGTGCTCAGACAGAACAGACAAACCATTTTACCTCCCAATGATATTCAGGTCCTGATGAATCGAGTAACTCAGTCAGGTGATGATATGATGTTTGGTTTGAAGTTCCCGTTAGTAAATCCTCCTCTTTCTAAAGGAGTTTCGAAAAGAATTTCACTCTCAGTCCTGGAGAGAAATTCACAAGATTCTCTCTTCCGGCTTCCGGTTCCTGGATGCCCGCGCATGCGCCCTGCTGCACATTTCCGCTGAGAAAGATGGCGGCCGCGCAGGCGCCCTGCTGCATATCGCCCCCTAAACAGATGACAGCCGTTAACAGGGGCCGATCAGAGAGAAAAACACCGATGCGGCTGGCACATGCGGTACAAACAACGAACGTAATCAAAAGTGCCGGAACCAATTTATCACCCTGAGGAACAAAATGGAATAATGGCGGATAACGCTACCCGGAATGCCGGGCGCGACCGAATACACCCTATCACCATCTCAGGAGTTAGAACGCGCAGGCGCCAGTTGCCCCGCCCCCGGAAGTCTCCTCTCTGTGCGGAGCATGCGCGGTGCTGCTCCGGCCTGAGCGCAGCCGCAGTGAGAGTGAGTGCGGCTCCCAGAGGCTGAATGAGAGCCGCCGCGAGCGGGGACAATGGTGAGAACCCAAACCCCCCAATAAGACCCATTGGTTTTATTGTCAGTCTGCAGACAGGAGCTGGAGAACTGAACCCAGGCAGAGGAGAGGGAGGGAGAAAACTGGGAGTGGAGGAAAGAGATGGTGAGATGGGTTTGGATTTCAGCCCAGGGGGGAGTGTGAGTGTGTGGGACCGGGATTTACAGCTTTGGAGGAACAAGAGAGGGAAAAATGTTCCAGAGAAACTAGAATTGTCTCTTCAGAATTTCTATCCTGGACTGACAGTGATGACTTTTGTAAACTCCTTTTACAGGATTTTGGAAGTGGAGGATTGGCCGACAGAACCAAATATCACATCGAGATCTGACAGCCATTCGATTCATCAGGAGCTGAATATCATCAATCTTTGAAACTGGAAGGAGAAATATTTGTCTCTTCCGTTTAAGGAAAAAAATGTCAAAGATCAGTGTGACTGGAAATGCACCGAGACACACACACACCCGAATGAGAGTGTTTAATTGCACTGACTGTGGAAAGAACTTGAACTAGTTACACAGCCTAAAAGAAAATCACACCAGTCACATGAGGGAGAAACTATACTCCTGCTGCGTGTGTCGACAAGGCTTTAAGCGGGAGTGACATAAGAACACCCTCACCATGGAGAAACCATGGGAATGTGCGGACTGTGGGAAAGGATTCAGTTACCCATCACAACTGGAAGTTCATCGTCGCAGTCACACTGGGGAGAAACCGTTCATCTGCTCCATTTGTGGGAAGGGATTCACCCATTCATACAACCTTCTGACACACCAGCGAGTTCACACTGAGGCGAGACCATTCTCCTTCCCTGTGTGTGGGAAGGGATTCACTCGGTCATCCCACATTGTGACTCATCAGCTTGTTCACACTGATAAGAGACCATTTAAATGTCCTGACTGTGAGAAGAGTTTTAAATGTAAAAAGGATCTGCTGACACATCAACGTATTCACACTGGAGAGAGACCGTTCTCCTGCTCCGTGTGTGGGAAAGGATTAATTCAGTCATCCCACCTGCAGACACATCAACTTGTTCATTCTGATAACCAATTTTTTAACTGTCCTGACTGTGAGAAGAGCTTTAAAAACAAAAAGGATTTACTAACACACCAATATGCTCACACTGGGGAAAGGCCATTCACCTGCTCGGTGTGTGGGAAAGGATTCAGCCGTCCATCTGCCCTACTGAACCACCAGAGAATTCACACTGGGGAGAGGCCATTCAGCTGCTCTGACTGTGGGAAAGGATTCATTAATTCATCAAACCTTCTGATACACCAGCAGCTTCATACAGGGGATAGACCGTTCACCTGCTCTGAATGTGGGAAGGGATTCACACGTTCATACAATCTTCTGACACATCAGCAGGTTCACAGTGAGGGGAGGCCGTTCACTTGCTCAGTGTGTGGGAAGGGATTCACTCGTTCATCCAACCTATTGAATCACCAGCGAGTTCACACTGGGGAGAGGCCGTTCACCTGCTCTGTGTGTGGGAAGGGATTCAGTCAGTCATCCAACCTGTTCACACACCAGAGAGTTCACAGTGGGGAGAGGCCGTTCACTTGCTCCAAATGTGGGAAGGAATTTTCTCATTTATTTATTTTTTTAAATTTAGAGTAGCCAATTCATTTTTTCCAATTAAGGGGCAATTTAGCGTGGCCAATCCACCTACCCTGCACGTCTTTGGGTTGTGGGGGCGAAACCCACGCAAACACAGGGAGAATGTGCAAACTCCACACGGACAGTGACCCAGGGCTGGGATCGAACCTGGGACCTCAGCGCCGTGAGGCAGCAGTGCTAACCCACTGCGCCACCGTGCTGCCCCAGGAATTTTCTCATTTATCGTATCTTCTGAAACACCATCGCATTCACACTGGGCAGAGGCCATTCACCTGTAATGTCTGTGGAAAGGGATTTACTCAGTCATCCCACGTGCTAACACACCAGAGAGTTCACAAGAAACCACATGGTTTAGATTATACCCTTATTGATGCTGTTAATCATGTCCAGCACTGAATAATGTTCAGTCTGACAGTCTTAATCTGCTGATGAGGTTTATTATTCTGAATAAATGTGTTTGAAACGTTGTTGCAGATTTTTTTTTAAATAACAATTTTATTGAGGTAGTTTTTGGCTTTATAAACAGTTACAGACATCGTCAGAAAGAAAGCAAAAAAGGCAAAAATGTGCAAACATCCACGTACTTTCAATACTTCCATCGTACATATTGCACAAGCCCGCTCCTCTCCCACCGGTACTACCCGCCATATTTTCCCTCCTCCTCTACTCTACCCCCACCCCATGCTGACGCTCACTCTCCTGCAAAGAAGTCAATAAATGGTTGCCACCTCCGGGCGAATCCCTGCACAGATCCCCTCAAGGCAAACTTAATTTTTTCCATACCCAGGAAACTCGACATGTCCGCAAGCCACCACTCAGTCTTCGGGGGCTTTGAATCCCTCCACGCCAATAGTATTCGTCGCCGGGCTATCAGGGAAGCAAAGGCCAAAACATCGGCCTCTTTCTCCCCCTGGACCCCGGGGTCTTCCGAAACCCCAAAAATTGCCACCCCTGGACTCATCACCACCCTTGTTTTTAGCACCCGGGACATGACCCCCGCCAATCCCTCCCAGTACCCCCTCAGCTCAGGGCATGCCCAAAACATGTGAATGTGGTTCACTGGTCCTCCCGCGCACCTAGCGCATTTGTCCTCTATCCTGAAGAATTTGCTCATCCGAGCCACCGTCATATGGGCCCGGTGAACGACCTTAAATTGAATAAGTCCGAGCCTAGCACATGTCGCGGTCAAATTTACCCTACTCAGGGCCTTTGCCCACAGCCCATCCTCCATTTCCCCACCTAGCTCCTCCTCCCATTTAAGTTTCAGTTCCTCTGTCTGGGACCCTTCCTCCCTCATGAGCACCTTATAAATACCCGAGAGTCTACCTTCCCCTTCTTCCCTCCTAGAGACTATTCTACCTAGGATCCCCATTGGCGGGAGGCGTGGGAAATATGGGACCTGTCTACGAACAAAGTACCACAACTGTAGGTATCTAAAATCATTTCCCCTTACCAACCCAAATTTCTCCTCCAAGCTCCTCAAACTCGCAAAGCTCCCTTCCAGGAACATATCACCCACCCTTCCTGCCCCCGCCTGCCGCCATACTCGGAACCCCCCATCCATACTCCCGGAGGCAAACCGATGGTTGTCGCAGATTGGCGCCCAGACAGACGCCCCTATCTCCCCCACATGCCTCCTCCACTGGCCCCACATCCGCAGGGTCGCCACCACTACTGGGCTGGTGGTGTACTTGGCTGGCGGCGGCGGTAGAGGAGCCGTGACCAGGGCTGCCAAGCTGGAGCCCCTGCACGAAGCCGCCTCCACCCGCTCCCAAATAGACCCCGTACCCACCATCCACTTCCTTATCATAGCGATGTTGGCCGCCCAGTAATAATTAATCAGACTCGGCAAAGCCAGCCCTCCCTCGCTGTGGTTCCTCTCCAACATTGCCTTCTTCACCCGTGAAGATTTTCCCACCCAGACAAAGCTCATGATCATCCCGTTAACTCTTTTGAAGAAGGACTGTGGGATAAAGATCGGGAGGCACTGAAAAATAAACAGAAATCGAGGGAGGATTGTCATCTTTACAGTCTGCACCCTCCCTGCCAGCGACAGCGGGAGTGCATCCCATCTCCGAAACTCTCCCTTCATTTGCTCCACCACCCTGGCCAAATTTAACTTATGCAGCCTGCCCCAGTCTCGTGCCACCTGGATTCCCAAATACCGGAAATTTTCCTCAACCAGCCTAAACGGTAGCCCTCTCAATCTGTTCTCCTGGCCCCTTGCCTGGACCACAAACATTTCACTCTTGACCGTATTTAATTTATATCCTGAGAACTGGCCGAACTTCCTCAGCATTCCCAATATACTTCCCATCCCGGCCACTGGGTCCGACACGTACAGGAGCAGGTCGTCTGCATAAAGAGAGACCCTATGTTCAACCCCGCCCCTCACCATCCCCTTCCATCCCTCTGCGGCTCTCAGCGCAATCGCCAGCGGCTCTATGGCCAGTGCAAACAGCAGCGGGGAGAGCGGGCAGCCCTGTCTGGTCCCTCGGTACAACCTAAAGTACTCCGACACTTCTCTGTTGGTCCTGACGCTGGACCCCGGGGCCTGATATAATAATTTGATCCAATCCACCAATCCCTCCCCGAACCCAAACCGTCCGAGCACCTCCCAGAGATAGTCCCACTCCACCCGGTCAAAGGCCTTCTCGGCGTCCATTGCCTCCACCTCCCTACCCACTGGGGGCATCATTATCACATTAAGTAATCTTCTCAGGTTGGCCGCCAGCTGCCTACCTTTCACAAACCCAGTTTGATCCTCCCCAATCACCTCCGGTACGCAGTCCTCCATTCTAACTGCCAGTACCTTTGCCAGGAGCTTGGCGTCTACATTAATCAGGGAGATTGGCCTGTAGGATCCTCACGCCTCCGGATCTTTACCCCGCTTCAATATCAGTGATATAGTGGCTTGTGACATTGTCGGCGGCAGGGTCCCTCTGTCCCTTGCCTTATTGAAAACCCTCGCCAAGACCGGGCCCACCAGCTCAGAGAACTTCCTATAGAACTCTACTGGGTATCCATCTGGCCCCGGGGACTTCCCCGACTGCATGGCCTTTAGGCCCCCCAATACCTCCTCTACTCTAATCGGGGCCCCCAGCTCTTCCACTCGCCCCCCACCTACTGTTGGGAAGGTTAACCCATCCAGAAACCTTTTCATCCCCTCCGGTTCTTCCGGCGGCTCTGAAGTATACAGTTTACGATAGAAGTCCTGGAATACCTTATTCAATTCTGCCGGGTCCTCCACTTTGCGCCCCCCCCTCCCCCGTCCCTCACTCTACCTATTTCCCTGGCCGCCTCCCTCCTCCTGAGTTGCTGCGCTAACAGTCTGCTAGCCTTTTCCCCATGCTCGTACACCACTCCCCTCGCCTTCCTAAGCTGTTCCACGGCCCTACTCGTGGATAGTGCTCCCAGTTCCGCCTGTACTCTCTACCTCTCCCTGAGTAAAACCTCCCCCGGGGACTCCGCATGCTCTTCATCTATCCGACCCATTTCCCTGACCAATCTATCCATCTCTGCCCTGTCTGCCTTGGCTCTGTGGGCCCCAATTGAAATCAGCTCCCCCTGCACTACTGCCTTTACCGCCTCCCACAGGGTCGCCACTGAGACCTCCCCCGTGTCATTCACCTGCAGGTAATTTTGCATACATCTCCGAAGCCTCTCGCAGATCCCCTCCTCCGACAGCAGTCCCACGTCTAGCCTCCATTGCGGGCGTTGGTAGCTCGCTTCCCCGATCTGCAGGTCCACCCAATGCGGGGCATGGTCTGAGATAGTAATTGCCGAATATTCCGTGTTCTTTACCTCCCCCATACAGTCTCTGCTTAGTACAAAGAAATCTATCCTAGAATATACTTTATGGACGTGCGAGTAAAACGAGTAGCCCCTTCCTGTTGGCTGTCTATCTCTCCAGGGGTCCACTGCCCCCATTTGCTCCATAAACCCTTTCAGCTCCCTTGCCATTGCTGAGAGTCTACCCGTTCTGGGACACGACCGATCCAAAGTCGGGTCCAGGACCATGTTAAAGTCCCCTCCCATTATTAGCCTGCGAGAATCCAAGTCCGGGATCTTCCCCAGCACTCTTTTAATGAAGTCCACGTCATCCCAGTTCGGGGCATATATATTCACCAGCACCACTCTTCTCCCCCCCTGTCTGCGGATATGCCCTCTGCCTCAAATTGCACCCGCTTGTTGATCATGATTTCCATCCCTCTGGACTTGAATCCAAGTCCGAGTGGAAGACCTGGCTAATCCAGCCCTTCCTTAGCCTGGTCTGGTCAGACACTTTCAGATGTGTCTCCTGCAACATAATTACGTCCGCCCTCAGGGCCCGCAAGTGCGCGAACACCCGCGCCCTCTTAACCGGCCCATTCAGTCCCTTGACGTTCCAGGTGATCAGCCTGGTCGGGGGGCACAACCCACACCCCCCCCCCCCCCCCCCCACCCCACCGGTCAGCCATAGCCTTTCTCGGGCCGGCCCCCGGCCCGTGCGTCGCGCCATTCCTGGCCCACCCTTTGGCCGCCTCCACCCTCAACCTCCTTTCCAGTGCCTATTTGAAGTCCCTTCCCCGTCAGCAGAACAACCCCCCCCCCCCCCCAATACCCAACCACATCCCCCGATACCCCCGTTGTTGCAGATTTTTGTCTTTCCCAACTGAACATCATCTGTCTGGAACTCAGAAAGGACAATCTGGGGGAGGATCACACAGCAGGAACAGAACTTCAGCCTGGATACAGTCCTTCAGGGTCACACTGAGAGGGACAAACAACACTTTGGTCTTTCTCATCTCTCTTCACTGACAGCAAAGTCCCCGTGTGGGTTAATCCTGAGGCGTCTAAGAAATGTGGTCCAGCCGCTCTCTTCCATATCTCAGAGCTCCTAGACACGGAACAGAAACTCCTTTACAACAAGTCTGCGTTAAAATAGCAGCTGTTAACTGCTGGGACAATTAGACAACAGTTTCATTCCTGGATAAAGAAGGAGCTGCAGTGTGTTTCCAAGAATTCCCAGTTTTATTAACGTGTGCTTCCCACATTCTGTCCTTTTAAATAAACCTAACCCCTACGGGCCTTTAACAATCAGAAAAATAACAGAGAAAAGGGTGAAGCTGTGTCTGCCCCTTTAACTGGGAGCTGAGCAGTGTCAGAGCCCCGACTGTCCCTTTAAGACTGAGTGACGTGTTCAGCTGAAGATTCCTATTGGCTGTTTTCTGGGTGGTCTCCTTATTCTGATCATTCTCAGTGATCCTCGGGTATGTGAAGCTGCTCTCTTGTCTCTCATTCACTGAACATCTCCCTTCTCTCAGATTCTCACTTCTCTCCGCTCTCACACTCACTCATTCCACAGAGCGCCTAAACTCACTTAATTTCTCTCTCTGAAGAAGCACAGAACACACTGAGCCTCTCCTCCAACATCTCATTTATGGAGACTCAATCCTTTCTCTCTCACCGATTGGCCCTAACTAACTTTAAATCTCTTTTGAGGAAAATGTAATTTAGTATAATGTCCCCTTATTTCTCCCAATGATAATCCTCAGTCCATATTCCAACTCAGTGAATATGTTAAAAATCTAAATAACCTCATATTTTGAAGTATAAAATGGGAAGTGAGGTGAATGTAATGCTGAGACCGGCAGCAACCTGTGTGGGTGTTCTTGATGCTGTCAGAGTGAGTTCACCCTCACAGGCAGGAAGACTGTTCACGGTGATAACATGAAACTGACGCCTGCTGTTTCATTCTCAGGAAACACAACTTCCTGTTTCTCTGCTGCCGGTTCCAAACCGCACATCTCACTTCTGAGCAGAAAATAAATCCAGGGACCACAATCTGGTGAGAACATCTGTCAGTGCGGCTTATACCTGCCCACAGAGTCAGGGCAGAGTCACACAGATCACATTGTGGTGACATTTACAAATGAGCCGGTTATTTCTGTTCAGAGTCTCCATTCCCGGACAGAACCGGCTGTGTCTGTGGACCCGTCACTGAGTTCCCTCTGCTCTCTGTAGCTGGGAACTGATAACCTGCTCCCTTATATTTTATATCATTCTTTCTGTGTTACTTGTTTCCTCTATTTCTCAGCTTTTATGCCTCACCACCTCACCTTTCTGTTTTTTAAATCTCTCTTCTTTCCTCTGTATCTCTCTTAATCTCTGTCTGTTCCTATTCAATTGAGGTGTTCAAATTATGAAGTGTTTGTGATGGATTGAAGAAGGAAACAGAGTGAGAAAAACAGAAAATGTTGGAAAAACTTTTTTTTCTCTTTTTTGTATGTTGGAAAAACTCAGCAGTTCTGGCAGCATTGGTACAGGGAGAAACAGAGTTAACGTTTTGAGTCCTTAGAAATCATAGAATTTACAGTGCAGAAGGAGGCCATTCAGCCCATCGAGTCTGCACCGGCTCTTGGAAAGTGCACCCTACCCAAGCCCACACCTCCACCCTGTCCCCATAACCCAGTAACCCCATCCAACACTAAGGGCAATTTTGGACACTAAGGGCAATTTAGCCTGGCCAATCCACCTAACCTGGAGCTCCACCTGGAGCTGTGAAGCAATTATACCAACCACTATGCTACCGTGCTGCCTTGTGACTCTTCAGAGCAGGGTAAATCGGGATTGTCCCTCTGAGATCAGGGAAGGTGAAGAGGAGATTTAATTGAGGTGTTTAAAATGAGGAAGGATTTGTGATAGTGTCGATGGGGAGAAACTGTTTTCCAAGAGCAGGAGGGTTTGTAACCAGAGGCCACAGAGATTTAAGATATTTGGCAACAGAACCTAAGGGGGTGATGATGAGAATTGTTTTTACACAGTGATGTGATGTGATCTGGAATTCACACTGACAGGCTGCTGGACGCAGATGTCACAATAACTTTCAAAGGGAATTGGATAAACACTTAGAACAGTACAGCACAGAACAGGCCCTCCGGCCCTCGATGTTGTGCCGAGCAATGATCACCCTACCTAAACCCACGTAACCCGTATACCCGTAACCCAACAATCCCCCCATTAACCTTACACTACGGGCAATTTAGCATGGCCAATCCACCTAACCCGCACATCTTTGGACTGTGGGAGGAAACCGGAGCACCCGGAGGAAACCCACGCACACACGGGGAGGACGTGCAGACTCCACACAGACAGTGACCCAGCCGGGAATCGAACCTGGGACCCTGGAGCTGTGAAGCATTGATGCTAACCACCATGCTACCGTGAGGCCCACTTGCAGAGGGTAAATTGGCAGAGTTATGGTGAATGGGGTTAATTGGACAGTTCACTCATCTTTATGACAGTCTGAATTTTCCTCAAACTGATGTTTTAACATTCGATCTTTTCAATCACAATGTGTCTCAAAGAGATTCAAACTTTGGTTTTGATGACCTGTTAGATTTCCTGTGTGACTGTGTAACTCGAGAACTATGAGAAGGATCTGAATATTTTCAGTTCCTCTAACAGATGTACCTCAGATATCAGAAATCCCTGGAGTTCCCCATGTCCTCATTGCTGTCCCCTTGGGTATAACAGCTCTCAGTCAGGTGGAGCCAGTCACACGTGTCTCTGTCATGTTTCCATTCCTATTTTATCACACACCTCCCTGTTACACTCACCACAACACAGAAACCTCAAAATATCATTACTTCCTTACACTTTGTCCTCCTATTACAGGGATGTTTGTTGGGCCTCTTGTCTCCATTAACATCAGCTTACCTGCCGTTGAAATGACCTCAGAGACACTGGAACCAGACTCATTATTATACCCGACTCCAATCAACCCAGGACCTGCAGTGGCAACATACACCAGAATTGGAATAAAAGGCAGGTTATTGTCTAATAAAGGGGGCAGCACGGTGACACAGTGCTTAGCACTGCTGCCTCATGGTGCCACAGTTCCGGGTTCGATCCCAGCCGCGGGTTACTGTCCGTGTGGAGTTGGCACATTCTCCCTGTGTCTGCGTGGGTCTCACTCCCACAACCCAATAGTGGTAGGTGGATTGACCAAGCTAAATTGCCCCTTAATTGGAAAAAAATGAATTTGGAACTCTAAATTTATTTTTTTGTAAGTTTATGGTCTAATAGGACAGAGTAACACACACCAGAAGTGGATTATATTATGTTATCAACAAACCATGACTAACTCACTATTATATGAAAACCAAATTTAGTTATGGTTCTCCAGATACTGAGTGTATTATCATTACATTGGATCCAATGGTGTGTTCACTCACAGACTGCAGCCTGACTTATTATTGTAACACTGTGTTTGCTACTCTCAAAGTGAGTGAATCCTTTGCTGGTTATCCTCTGGGCCCCATCTCCCCTATTATTGTCTGAGACCCTGTGGTTTTATAGGGTTTAACGACTGCCATATGATAAAGGCAGATAATTATAACTTTTTTATTTTGTATTTTGAGTTTTGTGAGTGATGACCTGCTGTGTTTACCTACACGCAGCAGGAGTATATCCTGCATCCGCCACTTAGTCTGGCGTGATACACGGTGTGAAAACTAAGTAAAGGAACAAAAATTAACAGATGGACAAAACAAAGGGGGCTGCTCCCAAACAACGAATGGAGCAAAGCCCGAAAGGAACTGGAAAGGAAACGGAAACTTAACAAAACCCATCAAATCAAAGTGTGAAAATCAGGGTCTATAAAGCAGCCCAACCCCTGCGGCTCCCACCGAGCACAGAAGGCCTCGAGTGGGCCCGTGGACACCGCACGCTACAGGGACACCCGGCTACGAACAAGGCTGCGGAAGAGGGGCAGACAGTCAGGTCGGATGACCCCCCTTGGTCGCCCGCTGCTTAGACCTATTAATGGCAAGTTTGGCCAGGCCCAGGAGCAGGTTCACAAGGAGGTCCTCTGCCTATCCCGTCCCCCCTCCGCACCAGATGTCCGTAGATCAGGAGCGTGGGGCTGAAGTGCAAACAAAATTCCAACAAGAACATTGTCAGGAAAGCAAAAAGGAAGTGCAGCCGAGGACAGGCAACATACATGTGCTCCACGGTCTCCACCAGGCTGCAAAAGTGGCAGGTCTCTGGGGAGGCCGTGTGGTGGCTTAACTTTACTTAGTTTTCACACCGGGTATCGCACCAGACTAAGTCCGGATGCAGGATATACTCCGGTTGAACGGCATTGCCCAGTGCAACAGCCTCCACCCCAAGTCCCCAAGTTTTATGGGGAGGACGCGTCTGTAGAGAGACCACCACTGCCGGATGGCAACAAGGCACGCCAAGGCGTGTCCGGACGGCGGGCAAGGGCAAGGAGGTGGAAAGTGTGCAAATGCAGGCCGGACAGGAAACCCCTCCGCGCAGTGCAAAAAGGAGGGTATTTGCGCAAGACAGCTGGGGTTGTGGGGCACCAGTGCCCAGGGCGTGGGTTTCGTGGCCTGGGACAAGTGTGGAATTCCGTGCAAGCTGGCATCCGCCCAGACGGGATGCCACCGCACAACAGCGCCGACTCGAGTCCACGTGTGCCCACAGGGCCGAGCACGACTGATTTTAGGCCTTGGATGGCTTTGGCCGCACGCTGGACGGACACTGCTCCGCGCTCGGCAAGCTTGTAGGGCGTTTTACAGCCCACTCCTCTACCACCCAGCATGTCCCTGTTCCTGATCATCCACAGCCCTCCGCTCTGCCAGCCACTGGAATGGTTATTGGCGGAGGTGCGGATTCCTGAGCAGCAGCTCCCTTACGAGAGCCACCACTCCTAACGTGGGAGAGCTGCGGCGCACGGCGACCATATTCCAGACTTTGAGAAGATCCTGGTACAAGACGGGCAGCGCCAACAAAGAAATCCGAAGACCTTGCTAGTCAACGAACAGGAGCTGCACAACGCAGTTCAGGCCATACACCTGCCAGAAGAAATAAATCGCCAGGGCACACCATCGTGGAGAAGGCTCAACGTCCAGGTAACACTGCAGACTCTGAAGGTGGAAAGTCGCTACCTGGGTGCAAAGGCACACCAGCACCTGACCGCCCTCCGAAATCGGGAGATTCAACACCTCCGCAGCGACCCAGTGCAATCCATTGTCCCAGAAGAACCGAATCAAAGTTCTCTGGATGCGTGTGACAAAGTCAGGGGGAGGAGTCAAAGGGATCAGCCGGTACCACAGCATGGAGGCAACCAGCTGGTTTATGACAAGAACTCGACCCCTGCAGGACAGCACTCGGAGCAGTCCTGTCCAGCGTCCCATGCGAGCGGTGACCCTAGTCTCCAACTCTTCCAGTTCACCGGCCAGGCTTCCTCTGCCCTTCAAAGATGGACTCCCAAGTAGAGGATGTTGGTCCGGCTCCAGCTGAAGGGCCTGAGCTCCTCTGGGAGGGGGTCCATTTGCCATGAACTGACCAGGAGTCCGGAACATTTAGCCCAGTTGATCTTGGCAGAAGACGTGCGGAGTACACAGGCCCTCTCGCATCCTCTGCAGGTCACCAGGGTCAGTGAACAGGAGGAGCACATCATCAGCATAAGCCGAAAGGACCACCGTCATGGCCGGCTCACACAGAACCAGCCCAGACAACCTCCTCCGCAGGAGGCACAGGAAAGGCTCCACGCAGAGAGAATAAAGTTGGCCGGACAAGGGGCAGCCCTGACGCACTCCTCTCCCAAAGCGAAGGGGCGCCGTCAGGGACCCGTTAACCTTAATCAGACACTCCGAGGCAGCGTATAGTAATCAGATCCGGGCGACAAAGTGCGTCCCGAACCCGAAAACTCGCAGAGTCCCGAGCAAATACTCGTGCCCCACCCTGTCGAACACCTTCTCCTGGTCAAGAGACAGGAAGGCGCTCGACATAGCAGTTCTCCTTGGGTCGGAGAGGGGAAAGTGTCTGACATCTATAAGGTAATGCAAGAGGTGGAGGAGTCGTCAGTGGAGGAGCTGAAGGCTAAATGGGAGGGGGAACTTGGGGAGTAGATAGAGGACGGAACGTGGGCGGATGCTTTGGAGAGAGTCAACTCTTCCTCTTCATGTGCGAGGCTTAATCTCATCCAATTTAAGGTGCTGCACCGGGCCCACATGTCCAGGACTAGAATGAGTAGGTCCTTTGGGGGTGAGGACAGGTGCACCAGATGTTCAGGGAGTCCAGCGAACCACGCCCATATGTTCTGGCCATGCCCAGCACTGGAAGAATTCTGGAAGGGGGTGGCGGGAACTGTGTCGAGGGTGGTTGGATCCAGGGTCAAACCAGGGTGGGGACTTGCAATTTTCGGAGTTGCAGTAGAGCCAGGAGTGCAGGGGGCAAAAGAGGCCGGTGTCCTGGCCTTTGCGTCACTAGTAGCCCGGTGGAGGATCTTGCTGCAGTGGAAGGATGCGAGGCCCCCAAGCGTGGAGACCTGGGTCAATGACATGGCGGGATTTATAAAGCTGGAAAGGGTCAAAGGGAGGGTGTTCCTCATCATAGTTTCTATTTTTTTTCCCGCTGCGGTTATGTAACTTAACATTGTGTTAATTTAAGTTGTTGTTAATATGTTGGGTTGTTCATTGAGGAGGGGCGAAGGTTCATGATTGTTGTCATTATTGTTATTGTTGGTATTTTAGTATGGTTTGATGTTGTTGTATAAATTCAAAACTTTTTCAATAAAAATTATTTTTTAAAAAAGACATAGCAGTTCTCTGCTTTGGACTCGAGGAGCAGCCCCAGATGTCCAGGTCCAGCCGCAAGCAGTCCCGGTAACCATGATGCTTTTCAAAAATGCCCGGAAGGGATGAGGGGAAACTCGGTGCCGGGCATGAGGCTGCCCTCTGCCTCACTGCAGAGAGCATCTAAATCCTCCTCCTCACCCGTCACTGAGCAGCCTCCCTCCTCCGAGCAGTCACTGGCTGAGCCCGAGCCCCCGTGGCAGGCACCGCGGGCCCATCAACAAGCCCTTGACCCGAGTTGATCCGGGGTTGGTTTAGCACAGGGCTAAATAGCTGGCTTTTAAAGCAGACCAAGGCAGGCCACAAGCGCGGGTTCAATTCCAGTACCAGCCTCCCCGAACAGGCGCCGGAATGTGGCGACTAGGGGCTTTTCACAGTAACTTCATTTGAAGCCTACTTGTGACAATAAGCGATTTTCATTTCATTTTTCATTTCATCCCACCCCCAGGATCGTCCTCAGGTGGGTTCCCTGCAGCTTCCCCCACAATTCAGGGTCCGTGGATGGCAGCGGCTCCGACCCCGCCTCCGCCGTCGTTGCCGGGCCCTCGGAGAGACCCCGGAAGACCCGCGGGAACAGCTCCGGGATGGAACCTGGCATCATCTGCTTGGGTGTTGTGAGCGGGGAGCCTTCCTCGCCGTCGCCCGCCCATGACCCGAATATATAAGGAGACTGGTGGCTGCCGCCGGCCCCCAGCGATGAACAAAAGGAGGTGACCGGGGAGTAAAACTTTACCGGGTGGAACGAGCCCTCGGGGGGGTCACATCTCCGCCCGGCCCTGGGCCTCCCTGCTCGGGAGATGGCAGAATGGGCACCTCGGTGGCCTTGGAGACTGCCTTGACCTTCATTTTTACGGGGCTGGGCTTCAGGGTGCTGGGAATAAACACAGGAGATACCCAACACTGCTCGCCTGGGGAGGGCGTAGCCAGATCCACCAGCTCCTCCAGCCCAGGCAGGCGGCGCTTGCGGGAGGAGGCTCATCTTGCTGCGGGGTCTCCACTGCTGGAGGGCCCTCGGCAGCGTCCCACCCTCCCCTCCCCCCCACCATCGGCCAGCCCCTGGGATTGTTCCGCCCGGTACAGTTGTATAGTACACCTCATGATTGGGTGGGCATAACATTTGACCACAAGTTGCCATGGCGGAAAGGCGAGGGGACCGCGGAGCCAGCGGAGGGTCGAGAGGCTCCTGACCCTGCATTGGTTCTTGCCCACCCTGCCCCCGGCAGAGTGCCCCCATCCCTGGTACGGTCTGGCCATGTATCTAAGACCAGGGTAGTAGGGAAATGGTGGAGGGGGAAGGGGGATGGACGTGGCACCACAACAGCAGGTGCCACAAGGGAAGGTGCTGCAGGGCAACAGCAGAGTGGGGCAGCGTTCTTCAGCCTTGGAGGGGCCTAAAACAATATCCCAGGCTGCCCCCCACTCACCACAGGCGGTGAAAGGCAGGCGGTCGGCGCCCTTCAGCCCTGTGGGGCACAAAACAAAGCCCTTGGTCTTCACAGCCCCAGGTGGTCCCACCTCAGGCAGAGGGGTGGGAGGACGGATGACAGGGTCTTCACCCCGGGAGGGTGGCAGCAACAGGTCCCAGGTGGTCCCACCTCAGGCAGAGGGGTGGGAGGACAGAGGGCAGGGTCTGCAGTCCCGCCTCAGGCCGAGGGGCGGGAGGACAGAGGGCAGGATCTGCAGTCCCAGGTGGTCCCACCTCAGGCAGAGGGGCGGGAGGACAGAGGGCAGCAGGAGGGGCAGAGACAGGAACAACCAGCGAGTCAACCTGAGCCTGTGGCCGGTACAGTATCACCATACGTCACCGTCACAATGCCCGGGTGATTGACAGCAGGTCCCGACCAATAGGAAGAGGAGGTGGGACTGAAGGACCTCCAACCAATCGGAGCGAATGAGGGGCGGGGCCCGCTGTGATTGAAGCATGCGCAGTGTGGGTAATGGCGAAGGAGAAGGACGTGTTTTTCGAATCGGAAATTGGTGAGAGGCGTTTACCAATATGGAGGGAGCGGGAGATCGCGGGGGTGGGCGGAAACGTTGTATAAAGCTGTTGGGAGCCGCAAATCGCGAAGGGTTTACGGGACACAGTTTGTCCCGAGCGGAGCTGCAGCTCCTCATATTCGGATCGGGTTAACGGCCGCCATCTTTATTGGATGTGCATCAGGGCGCATGCGCGTTTCTCATCTTTGTCGGGGCGATGTCACAATGAGTGGGAGGAGCTTGTTCCCCATTGTTCAGAATGGAGACAACTTGTCCATCAAACTGGATTAGTCTTTGAGTCCCAATGTCTACTTGATGATGCAAAGCGGTGGCAGAGATGGAAAGAGAAGGAAGCCAATACAGCTCTCCGGATTTCACTGTCTCATTAGACATCCTGTCCCATGTGTCCAAAGCTCTGCGGCTCTGTCCAGCCACAGGCAGACCCAGGGCAGAAACTCGCAACCCTGAGTCAACATCACCCTCAAATCAGGGGACTGCTGATGACAAGAGGGTCAGTGTGCAGCGGGGGGCATGAGTGGTCATCCTGGACACGGAGCAGGAGGAGAGAATGTTGTGAATTTCTATTCTGGACTGACAGTGATTAATTTTGGAAACATCTTTTACAGGGGATTAGTAGGGGAGGATTTACACACAGCAAATTCAAACCAGGAGAAATATTTATCTTTCCTGAATTACATTTCTGGACTGATAGTGATGCTTTTGTAAACTTCTTTCACGGGGGATTAGAAAGTAATTCGCAGACAGGAAACTCCCAACCAATCCTCACATCAAATTCTGACACCACCGTTTGAGTTCTCAGGACCTGGAGATTATCAACCTTTGTGTGTAAGCATTGAGTTCCAGATCCAGATTGGTACAAATGACTACCTCTTATCCCCTCTGTAGATCTTGTGCACAATCTTACATCTGTGTCCCGTAATCCTTTTACAATCTGCTGATGGGAACAGTTTAAAAAAATCTTTTGCTGTGTTTGCCGTTGTTGTTTCTGGTGCCTGGGTCGATGCCGGGTGGTCCGTCTGGTTTCATTCCTTTTTCATGTTTTTGTAGCGGTTGAATCAGCTTGGACCAGTCCATTTAGGGTCCAGAACACAATTGAAGTCTCCTCCAAGAATCAATTGATCTGTATCCAGGTCTGGGATGGATCCCAACAATTTTTTTCACAATTGCCGCATAATAATCTTTATTATTGCCACATTCTTTATAATTAACACTGCAATGAAGTTACTGTGAAAATCCCCTGGTCATCTGTTCCAGGGCCTGTTCAGGTACACTGACGGAGAATTCAGAATGTTCAAATTACGTAACAGCACGTCACTGGAACACCCGGAGGAAACCCACGCTGGCAAACTCTGCAGAGACAGTGACCCAAGCCGGGAATTGAACCTGGGTCCCTGGCGCTATGAAGCAACAGTGCTAACCACTGGGCTGCTGTGCCGCCCATCGTCCCAGTTAGGATCATAGACATACACCAGCACCACCAATGTACCTGCCAATGACCCACTGACCACCATGTATCTCCCATTAGTGTCAGCAACGAGCCTAGTGACCGAAAGAGGAATCTGTTTATTGATTAGAATTGCAGCAGCTCGAGCCCTTTGTCAAAGCCCGAGTGAAACACTTGGCTCACCCCTCCGCCATCTGGTCTGATCTCTATTTTTTTTTTCTATGTATTTAGAGTACCCAGTTATTTTTTTTTCCAATTAAGGGGCAATTTCCCGTGGCCAATCCACCTAACCTGCACAGCTTTGGGTTGTGGAGCGAAGCCCATGCAGACATGGGGAGAATGAGCAAACTCCACACAGCCAATGATGCGGGGCCAGGATTGAACCTGGGACCTCAGCGCCATGAGACAGCAGTGCTAACCACTGCGCCACCCTGGTCTGATCTCTAACCCGCAAGTGAGTCTCCTACAAGAACACCACATCAGCATTTAGATTCTTTCAGTGAGCGAAAACACTCGACCCCTTCGCTGTTCCACCTAATCCCCTTACATTCTAGGTGACCAGCCGAATCCGGGGTCTCCCACCCCCACTTCCCCATCATGGAATCAGCCGTTTCCACCATGAGGGACGATCGAGTAAATCTTCAAAAAGTACAGGCCAAGGGCACACCCAAGATGGCCACCACGCACACACCCTGAGAGTAAAACAAAAACAGTTCTATAGTCATCACCAGCAAGCTAACCCCTCTCTCCCACCCCCACCCAGATACACAAATTGAAACCAACCCCCCCCCCCCCCCCCCCCCCCCAAGGCTCCGACCCAGCCAAAACCAGCCAAAACTGGTTCAACAACTTGCAGCCTCCACCTCACTCTCATTCACCAGCTTACTTCTGGTGGGGCAACCCCTCTGAGAACAAATAGAAAAAGAACAATGATATTGCCCACCTCGAGGATAAATCCTCACTGGAATAACTGGGCGAATCCCTTTCCACACTCAGAACAGGTGAATGGTCTGTCGCCGGTATGCCTTTGGTGATAAGTCTTCAGCTCACATGGGGATCTGAATCCTTTCCCACAGTCCCCATATTTCCATAGTTTCAGCATGCTGCTGGTGACCTTGTTGCTTTACACGTTTGACAATCAGTTGAAGTCTTGTCCCCACAGAGAGCATGTGTACGGTCTCTCCCCACTCTGAATGGTGTGATGTTTTTTCAGACTGTGTAACTGGTTAAAGCTCTTTCCACAGTCAGTTCACTGGAACACTCTCACTCGAGTCATGTGTGTATCGGGTTTTTTTAGTCACACTGATCTTGAAAATTTTTCCTACAGACAGACCGTGTTGTTACATGGTACAGATTAGAAATATTATTTACCATTTTGCAATGAAGTAAATTTATTATTATTTCTTCTCTTGTAATATAAGACTGTAGCCACGTTATAGATTTCCAGTCATCTCTTCCCTCAGAGGGTTGTTAGTCTTTGCATTTCTCTTCCACAGGGACCGGTTGTATCTGGGCGTTATTGAATATATTGAAGCACAAGTTTGACAGATATTTTATTGACAATGGAGTTGAGGGTTATGGGGAACAGGTAGGAACATAGAGTGAAAGCTGAGATGAGGAGGGATCTCTTCACTCGAGGATGTGGTGAAGCTTTGGAATTCTCAACCCAGAGGAATGTGGAGCCTCAGTCATCAGGTATGTTCAAGACAAATATTGACAGGTTTCTAGATATTGAAGATATCGAGGGATATGGGGATTGTGTGGGAAATGGTGCTGAGGTAGATCAGCCAAGGATCTCATTGAATGGTTAGCAGACTCGGTGGGCCGAAGGCCGACTCCTGTTCCTATTATAATCTCTGTGTCCTCGTCAGGAATCAGTGGGCTGAGCTTGGATCTGTCAATCAACATGAATCAGCACCTTCAGGAGAATTGGGAGGGTGAATATTAGATACAGCAGAGTGAGAATGGAGGGAGATTGTGTGGGAAGGACAGCTTTTGGAGAACGAGAGAGGAAATAATGTTCCATCGGAACTAGAATTGTCTGCGCTGAATTTTAATAATAATAATCTTTATTGTCACATGTAGGCTTACATTGCAATGAAGTTATTGTGAATTTCTATCCTGTGCTCACTGATGACTTTGTAAATTGTTTTTAAAGGATGTTGGAAGAGGAGGAATTATAGACAGAAATCTCAATCACCATGTCTCGATGTGACAAACTCGCTCGATTCCTTCTGATCTGAATATCATCGGCGAGAAGGAGAAATGTTTGTCCGATCTGTTGGCTTCAAAAGATTTTAAAAGTGAGTGTGACTGGAAAAGCACCGAGACCCACACAACACACACCCGAGTGAGAGAGTTCCAGTGAACTGACTGTGGAAATATCAGTGTGACTGGCAAAGCACCGTGACCCACACAACACACACCCGAGTGAGAGAGTTCCAGTGAACTGACTGTGGAAACATCAGTGTGACTGGAAAATCACCGAGACCCACACAACACACACCCGAGTGAGAGTGTCCCAGTGAACTGACTGTGGAAAGAGCCGAAACCAGATACACAGCCTGAAAAAGCATCACACCATTCACAGTGAGGAGACACAGTGCACACGTTCTGTGTGTAGACAAGGCTTCCACTGATTGTCCAACCTGGAGAGACACGAGGAGACCCAAAACATGGAGAAACCGTGGAAATGTGGGGACTGTGGGAAGGGATTCAGAGCCCCATCTGTGCTGGAGATTCATCGACGCAGTCATACTGGGGAGAGGCCATTCACCTGCTCTCAGTGTGGGAAGGGATTCACTCTGTTCTCCACCCTGCAGTCACACCAGCAAGTTCACACTGGGGAGAGGCCATTCACCTGCTCTCAATGTGGGAAGGGATTCACTCGAGTATTCCACCTGCAAACACATCAACGAATTCACACTGGGGAAAGACCATTCACCTGCTCTCAGTGTGGGAAGGGATTCATTGATTCATCCACCCTGCGGAAACATCAGCGGATTCACACTGGGGAGAGGCCGTTCACCTGCTTTCAGTGTGGGATGGGATTCAGCCATTCATCCAACCTGCGGAAACAGCAGCGATTTCACACTGGGGAGAGGCCATTCACCTGTTCTCAGTGTGGGAAGGGATTCCGTGATTTATCCAACCTGCGGAAACACGAACGAGTTCACACTGGGGAGAGACCATTCATCTGCTCCCTCTGTGGGAATGGATTCACTCAGTTATCCAGTCTGCAGACACACCAGCGAGTTCACACTGGGGAGAAGCCATTCACCTGCTCCCTCTGTGGGAAAGGATTCACACAGTTCTCCCATCTGCAGAGACATCAGCGAGTTCACACTGGGGAGAAGCCATTCACCTGCTCCCTCTGTGGGAAGGGATTCACACAGTTATCCAGTCTGCAGACACACCAGCGAGTTCACACTGGGGAGAGACCGTTCACCTGCTCTCAGTGTGGGAAGGGATTCATTGATTCATCCTCCCTGTTGAAACATAAACAAATTCACACTGGGGAGAAGCCATTCACCTGCTCTCAGTGTGCGAAGGGATTCACTCAGTTATCCAGTCTGCAGACACACCAGCAGGTTCACACTGGGGAGAGACCATTCACCTGCTCTTAGTGTGGGAAGGGATTACATAGAAAATAGGAGCAGGAACAGATCATTTGGCACTTTGCACCTGCTCTGCCATTCATTATGATCATGGCTTATCATTCGACTCAATATCTTAATCCCGCTTTCCCCTCCATATCCTTTGATCCCCTTCGCCCTCAGTGCTATATCTACCGGTAACTGCTTTGTGAAAACATACAATGTATGGGCCTCAACTATTTCCTGTGGTAACAAATTCCACAGGCTCACCACTCTCTGATGAAGAAATTACTCATCTCTGTCCTAAATGGTCCACCCCGTATCCTCAGACTGCGACCTCTGGTTCTGTACACTGCCACCATCGGGAAAATCTTACCTGCATCTAATAATAATAATAATCTTTTATTGTCACAAGTATGAAGCTACTGTGACATGCCCCTAGTCACCACATTCTGAGACCTGTTTGGATAAGCTGGTACGGGAATTGAACCCGCGCTGCTAGCTTTGCTCTGCAACACAAACCAGCTGTTTAGCCCACTGAGCTAAACCAGCCCTATCTACCCTGTTAGAATATTATAGGTTTCTATGAGATTCCCTCCCCCCACTCCAGTATTCTGAACTCCAGCGAATACAATCCTAACTGATTCAATCTCTCGTACGTCAGTCCCACCATCCCAGAAATCAGCTTGGAAAACCGCTGCACTCCCTCTCGAGCAGGAACATCCTTCCTCAGATAAGGAGGCCAAAACTGCTCACAATATTCCAGGTACGGCCTCGCCAAGGCCCTGTATAATGACAGCAAGATATTCCTGCTCCTGCACTTGAATCCGCTCGCAATGAGGGCTAGCAGACCATTTGCCTTCTTTACTGCCTGCTGTACCTGCATGCTTAGCGACAAAAGAACAAAGAAAGGACCAGCATGGGAACAGGCCCTTTGGCCCTCCAAGCCTGCGCCTTGGTTCTTCTGTTTAATTGATCTTGGTGCTTCTCACAGAAGAAAACTATCAGGGTATGAGGGGCAAGTTGTCTGAAGTGCACTGGGGAACAACATTAAACAGTATGTTTACTCAGGCAATCAGTAATATTTAAGGAGTTATTACAGATTTACATGGGGATCGGTTAGGTCAGTTGGCTGGTTTGTGATGAGTGACACCAACAGCACAGGTTAAATTCCCATACCGGCTGAGGTTAGCCATGGTCTGTGTCAGTATTTATGCTCCACATGAGCCTCCACCCACCCTCTACATCTCCCTCCATCAGCATCTCCTTCTATTCCTTTCTCTTTCATGTATGTATCTAGCTTTACGTTCAATGTATTCGTGCTGTTCACCTCAACCACTCGCTGTGTTAGTGAGTTCCACCTTCTCACCACTTGGGTAAAGAGGTTTCGCCTGAAATTTCTATTGGATTATTGAATCCCTTCATAATCTCAAAGACTTCCATCAACCTTCTGTTTTTCAGAAAAAAGCAGCCCCAGCCTTACCTGAGTGTTAAATGCTGTCAGTTCTGTATATTATGAATCTTTGTTGCACCTTCTCCAGTGCCTCTATTTTATTTTTCTCAATGGAGATCACCAATGTTGTCAGTGCTCCCAGTGTCGTCGAACCATCGTTTTAAACAAGTTGAACATTTCCTCTGTGCTTTTCAATTCTATCCCTCTAGAATGGAACCCAAGATATGGGCCCCACACTTCAGGAAATATGTGAAGTTCTTAGTTAGGGCGTAGAGGACATTTACAAGAATGGCACCAGAGATGAAGGACTCCAGTTAGTTGGAGTGACTGGAGCAGCTGAATTTCTCTCCTGAGATCACAGCATCTGGAGGGTGGGGATGGAGGCATTCAGCCCTTTGGGACCGTGTTGGCTCCCTGTGGAGGAAGCCAGTCTGTCCCTGAATCCCTGTGTATTTATTTCTCTCAGTGCCCGTCCAATTTCCTATTGAAATCCTTCCATCATCTCTGCATCTCCTACCCTCATAGGCAGTAGGTTCCAGGTCATTACCAATCGCTTTATATGTAAATGAGGCTCCTAGAGCACAGAGGAGTCCATTTGGCCCATTTTTCCCATGCCAGCTCTCTGTACAGCCACTCATTTAATCCCATAGTTCGACTTTTGTTTTCTTTTTCAGAATGTACCAAATTCCCTTTTGGAAGTTACAGTCCAATGAGATTCTAGCTCCATTTATGGACAGTGCATTCCAAATCACAACAACTCGCTGTGTTTTACAACAAATAATTGTGCTTATGGCGTGTCTGGAGGCTCACAGAGCATTTAAAATGGTGTCAACGCTGTGGTTATTACACAAAATTAAGACTCAACCTTTATCAATGATTCTGGAGAGGACACCAAGTATAATGTATCGGGTTTGTGGACAATTAGAACAAGTCACATTTCTATAAAACCTCTCACTACCACTGGACCTCCTAAAGTGTTTCAAAGCCAATGGAGTTCTTTTGAAATATATTCACTGTTGTAATGTAGGAAACTGTAAGTACCATGTGTGATCACATTTAGTTATAAAATTGTCATTAGTAACAAGGTCAAGGAAGCCCTTTTATACATCTAACGTGTTTTTCTGCAGCCATTTCACCTTTTGTACCTTTTCTATATTAACTATATATTTATTTCATAACAAAAAACACCAATTATATTAATGATTATTCTGTAGTGAACATTGATTATCATTAGCGAATTGGTGTATTCAGTAATTATTTTGTAAAGGCTAGATCTTTATTTAAAAAACAAACATCATCAACCAAAATGTTTCCAGAAACTGCAGAGCTATCAGAATTTGTTTGAAAAAATAAATTACTTTGTAAATTTGAGAAGTTCCAAGACATCATATTCTGCCAAGACTGTGTGGGCCAGGCAGTGGAGTAATGGTATTGTTACTGGGCTAGTAATCCAGAGACCCGGGTTAATGCATGGTAGCATGGTGGTTAGCATAAATGCTTCACAGCTCCAGGGTCCCAGGTTCGATTCCCGTTAAACTGTTGAACGTCCAACTTCCACAATCTCCAGGCTGTAACCAGGGCCGGCTCAAGGCACCGGCAACACGGGCAGTCGCCCGGGGCACCATGTGCTAGGGGGCGCCAGAGACTCGGGTCCCGCGCATGCGCAGTTGGGCCGGTGCCAACCAGCGCATGCGCGGTGGCCGCCCTCCCCCTCGGTCCGCCCCCCCCCCCCCTGCTCGGTCCGCTCCCCCCGCCCACCCCCCTCGGGTCCTCCCCGCCCTCGGGTCCGCCCTGCCCCGCCCTCGGGTCCGCCCCCCTCGGCCTCGGCCCCCCCCCCCCTCCCCCCAAAGGGCGCCGAAGTTCAGCTTGCCCGGGGCGCCAGCAACCCTAGGGCCGGCGCTGGCTGTAACTGGCCAAAGCTCTTTCCACAATCAGTTCACTGGAACACACTCACTGGGTGTGTGTGTGTCTCAGTGTTTTTCCAGTCACACTGATGAAAAATGTTTGTTCTGTTTGTGGGAAAATATTTTCCCACAAACAGAACAAATACTTTTGATTCCACATTCACATTCTAATGGTATTCAGGTCTTGATCAATTAAGTGACGCTGTCGGATCTTAATGTGATATTTGGTTTATTTCCTATCTGAAAATCTTCTTCTGATGCCCTGGAAAAGGAGTTTACAAAGGCCACACTATGAGTACAGGGTAGAAATTTAGAACAGACAATTCCAGTTTCTGGGGAACCTTTTTTTCTCTCTTCTTTCCCCAAATCTGTAAATCCCCGTCCCACACACTCCTCCCTCCTCCCTGGGCTGAAAGCCAAATAAAGTATTAGATCATTATTTCTGTATCTTTTTACCAAAGTTATATAATTAGAGGTAAGAATATGCTTTATTAGTCACTTCATTCATGACTTGTGACAGACATTAATCTGAATCACCCTGACTGAGCAGACAGAATAACAGATGTGAACCTTGTGTCTAGAACTGACTGTGTGGAGATTGGATGAGCAATCGCGAAGATCATTTCTCCAAATCTTCCAGGGTTTCCTTTGTTCTTCCTCTCCCTCTCAAACTAATTATATTGGATATCAGACTCAGAGTCCATTCTGGTTCTCTTCCTGCTGACTAAATAACTTCAATCAAATATGGAGAAGATTGAATCCACTGTTCGGTCCCTGCTCCAATCTCCATTCCTGACATACCGACTTCATCCATCTTCTTGGCAACAGTCTAAGGCAGGGGTGGGCAAACTATGGCCCGTGGGCCGCATGCGGCCCGCCAAAGGTCTTTATGCGGCCCACCAAGTCATTAAAAAAAAAAAATTTTTTTTTTTTAAATTTAAAATTTTTTTATTTTATTTTACGGTTAATGGGGGGGGGGGGCTGTTGGGTTACTTACTGGTATAGGGTGGATACGTTGACTTGAGTAGGGTGATCATTGCTCGGCACAACGTCAAGGGCCGAAGGGCCTGTTCTGTGCTGTACTGTTCTATGTTCTATATGAGGCGCCCAGAATCATAACCGGGTGAAGTAATTATTTTACTTAATATACTATGCGGCCCTTTAAAATTGTGAATTTCTGAATGTGGCCCTTGCACAGAAAAGTTTGCCCACCCCTGGTCTGAGGCTTAGCCAGTCTCTGTAAATTTGGTTTCACACTTGATCCAATATGATCTTCTGCCCTCAGAGCATTTACAATGCAGAAGGAGGCCATTCGGCCATTCTAGTCGGCACCAGCCCTTGAAAAGTGCACCCGAGCTCAGCCCACACCTCCACCTATCCCCGTAACTCCCCCTAACCTTTTTAGATACTAAGGCAATTTACCATCGTCACCTCCCGATTCGACAATTCCATTACACACCTGGCTGCTCTCCCACATTCTACCTCTGGAAACTTCAAGCGATCCACAAGGCTGCTCCCCATGTCCCAAGTTCCTTTCCCCTATGATCCCTGTGCTCCGAGACTTGCATTCGCTCCCAGTCAATTCTCACCCTTGTTTTCAAATCCCTCCATGGCGTCGTCTCTCCCTGTGTCTGTCATCTCCTCCAGCTCCACAACCCCCTGAGATATCTACACACCTCTGATCCTGGACTCTTGTCCACCCCCGATTCTAATTACTTCACCATGGTTTTATGTTCCCTTGGCCCCAAGCACTGAATTCCCTCCCTGAACCTCCCCATCTCCACCTCACTTACCTCCTTTCAGACTCTTTAAAACTCACCTCTTTGACCAAGTTTTTGGTCACCTGCCCTAATATCTCCTTTTGTGTCTGGCTGTGTAACTTTATTTTATAATGTTCCTGTGAAGTTGACTGGGATGATTTATGATGTTAAAGGTGTTATATAAATAGAAGTTGTTGTTGTTGACTGTAACCCTGACCTCCTGTTTTACAATATCCCATTGGTTTCACAACAAACTCTATCTCGGATTTTTTGCCCCCTGCGAGTTTGCAGCCTCGAAAAGACGGCGGCCGTTAACTCAGGCCTGTCACCGGGAGCAGGCCGCAGCTTAATATACTATGCGGCCCTTTAAAATTGCAGCTCGATGCAAAACCCCGGCCCGGAAACTTCTTATTGGGATTTGCAGCCTCCACCGGGTTTCAGTGAAACCTCCCGGCCGAGCCCAGTATGTGAGCTCCAGCTCACAATACCAAAGGGAATGATTGACGGCAGCTCTAGACCAATAGGAGGAGAGGGGTGGACTGGAGGAGCCAGGACTTGCAGCGGGTCCTCCAACCAATCGGAGTGATTGAGGGGCGGCGCTGAGCCCGGTCTCCTACGTGAGCTGGAGCATGCGCAGTACCGATGACAACTCGGTTTTGAGGCAGTTGGGTGGAAATCGTCAGTCGGTCAAATTCGCTCGGGTGAGTGATGAGGGAGGGATGGAGCCGGCGGATGGGTCGGGAGGCTTCATAAATTCCGTGTTGGTCCCAAACCCCGAATCTGAAGCTCGGACACAGCATGTGAACCAGTGAAAGGTGCTCGGGCTTTTCACCGAAACAGGCCCCGGTGGCCGGGCGCATGCGGAAGGAGCGAGAGCCTGGCTTTGCCCCGCCTCCCATTCTCTCTGATTGGCTGGAGGACCAGCCGTTCTTGTTCGGTCTTCCAGACCCGCCCACACTTCCTATTGGTCCCAACCCGCCGTCAATCAGTCCCCGGGCATTGTGAGCTGGAGCAAACCCTTCACCATCATTGTCAGCTCCCTGGTTTGCAGCTGCGGAGCTTCTCCCTCCCGGGAACAGGCCCAGGTTAACGGGCACCATCCTGCTTCACACACTGGAGGGTGGTTCACATCACAGGATAGTAAGAAGTCTTACAACACCAGGTTAAAGTCCAACAGGTACAAACCTGTTGGACTTTAACCTGGTGTTGTAAGACTTCTTTTTTTTTAAACATAGAATTTACAGTGCAGAAGGAGGCCATTCGGCCCATCGAGTCTGCACCGGCTTTTGGAAAGAGCATCCTACCCAAGATCGACACCTCCGCCCTATCCCCATAACCCAGTAACCCCACCCAACACTAAGGGCAATTTTGGACACTAAGGGCAATTTATCATAGCCAATCCACCTAACCTGCACATCTTTGGACTGTGGGAGGAAACCGGAGCACCCGGAGGAAACCCACGCACCCATGGGAGGATGTGCAGACTCCGCACAGACAGTGACCCAAGCCGGAATCGAACCTGGGACCCTGGAGCTGTGAAGCGATTGTACTATCCACAATGCTACCATGCTGCCCCTTACTGGGCTCATCCCAGTCAAACGCCGGAATCTCCACATCACATCAGAGGGTGGGGGAGGGGTGGGATAATAAATAAGAGCTTACACTTTGCACTCAAATCAATGAGGACTCTGATCTCTGACAAGGAAGGAAACCCTGGTAGGTGGATGGGGAGGATTCACAAACACCCGCTGGAGGCCCCAAACTCCCAATTAAGACCCATTGATTTTGTTGTCAGTCTGCAGACAGGAGCTGGAGAACTGGACCCAAGGAGAGGGAGGGAGAAAACTGGGAGTGGAGGAAAGAAATGGTGCAGTTGGTGAGATGAGTTTGGATTTCAGCCCAGGGAGGAGGGAGAGTGTGTGGGACGGGGATTTACAGCTTTGGGGGAACAAGAGAGGAAAAAATGTTCCGGAGAAACTAGAATTGCCTGTTCAGAATTTCTATCCTGGACTGACAGTGATGGCTTTTGTAAACTCCTTTTACAGGGGGTTAGAATTGGAGAATTTGCACACAACAAACTGAACCCAACAGAAAGGTTTGTCTCTTTGTGAATTCTATCCTGCATCAACAGTGATGACTTTTGTAACATGAGAGATTACAGCTCTCAGGAAAGATTAAATGGAGCGGGGGGGGTGATGTGAGAGATTGACCATGGTTTAGCACACTGGGCTAAATCACTGGCTTTGAAAGCAGACCAAGGCAGGCCAGCAGCAAGGTTCAATTCCCGTACCAGCCTCCCCGAACAGGCGCCGGAATGTGGCGATTGGGGCTTTTCATAGTAACCTCATTTGAAGTCTACTTGTAACAATAAAAGATTTTCATTTTGTTTCATTTCATTTCAACAAACAACAAGTCATCAATACAAGATAGTTACGAATAAATCCAAGTGGACAATTCGAACAAAATTATTTATCACAGGTTCAGAATGTGAAACTCATTACTATGGAAAGGAGTTGAAGAAAGTGCTGAGATGTTTTCTAAAGGAAACGAGACAAGCTCATGAGAGAAAATGGAATTGAAAATCAGCTGAAAGGCTGAGATTTGATAGGTGTGACAGTCAGAGATGTGTGCCGAGTATTGACAGCAGCAGAATCTGTGACAGAATGGCCTGTTTGTGTCTTATATATTCACAATATTTCAATGTAATCTTCTTTTACAGAATATTTGCAGATGCAAACATCATGTCGAGATCTGACAGAGTCACTTGATTCATCAGGACCGGCCTTTCAACGTGGAAGGAGAAATGTTTGTCTGTTTTGCCTTTTGGAATAAATTTCAAAAATCATTGTGATTGGAAAAGCACCAAGACACAGACATCTAAGTGATTTTCCACAGTTAGCTGGAACTGAGCTTTAACCAATCACACAGCATGAAATTAAATTGCAGCATTTACATCAGGGAGGCACCGTACTCCGGCTTCAACTGATGATCCAAGTTGGAGAGACATAAGGACATTCGGACCATAGGAATCAAGAAGCAGCAATAGGACATTCAGTCCCGTGAGCCTGTTCCACCATTTAATAACATCGCGGCTGATCAGATAGTGACCTCAAATCTGCATCCCACCTACACCTGATAACCTGTCAATAACCATGGAGAAACCGTGGAAATGTGGGGACTGTGGTATGGGATTCAATTACCCATCTGAATTGGAAATTCATCGACGTAGTCACACTGGGGAAAGGCCATTCACCTGCTCCGTGTGTGGGAAGGGATTCACTCTGTCATCGAACCTCATCAAACACCAGCATGTTCACACAGGTGAGAGGCCATTTCCCTGCTCCGTGTGTGGGAAAGGATTTGCTCTGTCATCGAACCTCATCAAACACCAGCATGTTCACACAGGTGAGAGGCCATTTTCCTGCTCCGTGTGTGGGAAGGGATTCGCTCAGTCATCAAACCTCCAGAAACACCAACTTGTTCATACTGACCAGAGACCGTTTAAATGTACTGACTGTGAGAAGAGCTTTAAAAACACAGATGATTTACTGACACACCAACGCATTCACACTGGGGAGAGGCCATTCACCTGCTCCACGTGTGGAAAGGGATTCACTCGGTCATCCAACCTCCTGACACACCAACTTGTTCATACTGATCAGAGACCGTTTAAATGTGCTGACTGTGAGAAGAGTTTTAAAAGCAGAACTGAATTACTGACACACCAACGTACTCACACTGGGGAGAGGCCGTTCACCTGCTCCACGTGTGGGAAGGGATTCACTCGGTCATCCCACCTCCAGACACACCAACTTGTTCATACTGATCAGAGACCGTTTATATGTGCTGACTGTGGAAAGAGCTTTAAACGCAGAAGGAATTTACTGTTCCATCAACGCACTCACACTGGGGAGAGGCCGTTCACCTGTTTGGAATGTGGGAAGGGATTTAATGATTTGTCAAACCTCCGGATTCACCATCAGATTCACTCTGACCAGAGACCTTTTAAATGTGCTGACTGTGAAAAGAGCTTTAAATGCATAAAGGATTTGCTGACACATCAACACACACACACTGGAGAGAGGCCATTCACCTGCTCTGTGTGTGGGAAGGGATTCATTCGGTCATCCCACCTCCTGGAGCACCAACTTGTTCATACTGATCAGAGACCTTTTAAATGTGCTGACTGTGAGAAGAGTTTTAAAACAAAAATGATTTTACTGAGACACCAACGCACTCACATTGACACAATCATAGAATTTACAGTGCAGTAGGAGGGCATTTGGTCCATCGAGTG
>NW_024055433.1:0-140692 GCF_902713615.1 Scyliorhinus canicula
AAACCCAGCCGTGTCACTAACCCAGGTCTCTACACATGGGGGCTTCGAGTCCCTCCACATTAACAAGATCCGTCTCCCGGCTACCAGGGAGGCAAAGGCCAAGACATCGCCCTCTTTCGCTCCCTGAACTCCCGAATCTTCCAACACTCCAAAGATCGTTACCTCCGGACTCGGCCACCACCCATGTTTTTAGTACCGTGGACGTTGCCTCAGCAAAATCCTGCCAAAACCCTCTAAGCTTCAGACATGCCCAAAACATTTGGGCAGCACGGTAGCATGGTGGTTAGCATAAATGCTTCACAGCTCCAGGGTCCCAGGTTCGATTCCCGGCTGGGTCACTGTCTGTGCGGAGTCTGCACGTCCTCCCCGTGTGTGCGTAGGTTTCCTCCGGGTGCTCCGGTTTCCTCCCACAGTCCAAAGATGTGCGGGTTAGGTGGATTGGCCAGGCTAAATTGCCCTTAGTGTCCTAAAAAATAAGGTTAATGGGGGTTGTTGGGTTACTGGTATAGGTATATGTCGGCTTGAGTAGGGTGATCGTTGCTCGGCACAACATCGAGGGCCGAAGGGCCTGTTCTGTGCTGTACTGTTCTAATTCTAACACGTGGACATGATTTGCTGGGCTTCCCGCGCACCTCGCACACGTATCCTCTACCTCGAAAAACATACTCATCCTAGCCGAAGTCATGTGCTCCCGGTGGACTACCTTAAATTGTATCAGGCTGAGCCTGGCGCACGATGAGGAGATATTAACCCTGCTTAGGGCATCCACCTCTAGCTCCGCCTCTATCTCTCCTAGCTCATCCTCCTACTTGCCTTTGAGCTCCTCCACCGGAGTTTCCTCCACCTCCGAAAGCTTCTGGTAAATATCCGATACATTCCCCTCTCCCACCCAGGTACTAGAAACTACTCTATCCTGTATCCCCCGTGGTGGCAACAGCGGAACGGCCAGCACCTGTTTTCTTTGGAAGTCTCGCACCTGCAAATACCTAAAACCATTCCCTGCTGGCAATTTAAATTTATCCTCCAAAGCTTTCAAGCTGGAAAAGCTCCCGTCTATAAATAGATCTCCCATCCTTCCAATTGCTGCCCTCTGCCAACTCCGGAACCCGCCATTGAGCCGAACCGGTACAAACTTGTGGTTATTATAAATCGGGGTCCAAATCGATGCTCCCTCCATTCTCATATCTGCTCCATTGTCACCAGATCCTCAGTGCCGCCGCTACCACTGGACTTGCGGAGTATCGGGCCGGCGAGAATGACAGAGATGCCGTTACCAATGCTCCCAAACTAGTGCCTTTACATGACACCACCTCCATCCGCTCCCATGCCGACCCCTCCGCCACTACCCACTTCCTAATCATGGCTATATTAGCTGCCCAGTAGGAATTGCAGAAGTTCGGCAGCGCCAACCCACCTCCCTCTGACTGCATTCCAGCAACACTTTATTCACTTGCGGGGTTTTACCCGCCCACACAAAGCCCGAAATAATCTTATTCACCCACTTGAAAAAGGCACTTGGGATGAAGATGGGGAGGCACTGAAAGACAAACAGAAATCTGGGGAGAACCGTCATTTTTATGGTCTGTACCCACCCCGTCAGTGATAGCTGGAGCATGTCCAGTCCCCTTCCATTTGTTCTACTAACCGGGATAGGTTTAACCTATGTAGTACCTCCCATTTCCGGGCCACCTGGATTCCCAGATATCGAAAGCTCTTCCCTTCCATTCTAAGCGGCAGCTGTCTCAGTCCCTTGTCCTCTTGCCTGGATCGCAAACAATTCACTTTTCCCCATGTTCAATTTATACCCCGACAAATCGCTAAATTCCCCAAAATTTGCATTACTTCCCCTCCCCTCCAACGGGTCCGAAATGTACAAGAGCAGGTCATCTGTGTAGAGAGAGACCCGGTGCTCCAACCCCCCCCCCCCCCCCCCCCCCCCGTTCTCGAACCAGTCCTTTCCAGTTACTCGAGGCTCTTAACGCCATGGCCAATGACTCTATGGCCAGAGCAAACAGTAACGGGGCGAGGAGGCACGCTTGCCTAGTCCCTCGGTGTAGTTCAAAATACGCCAACCTCAGCTGGTTCGTACGCACACTCGCTACTGGTGCCTGATAGAGCAGCCGCACCCAGTCAATAAAGTCCTCACCGAACCCAAACCTTCCCAGCGCCTCCCACAGGTAATTCCACTCCACCTGATCAAAAGCCTTCTCCGCATTCATCGCTACCACCACCTCCGTCTCCTCACCTTCTGAGGGCATCATAATAACATTTAGAAGCCTGTGAACATTGGCCTTGGGTTGCCTGCCCTTAACAAATCCTGTCTAGTCTTCCCCTATCACCCCCGGGACACAGTCCTCTATCCCTGTGGCCAGTATCTTAGCCAGCAGTTTGGCATCCACATTCAGTAGAGAAATCAGTCTATGACCCGCATTGGTCTGCATCCTTCTCCCGTTTCAGGATCAATGAAATCGAGGCCTGCGACATTGTTGGGGGGAGAACCCCTTTCTCTCTTGCTTCGTTAAATGTCCTCACCAGCAGTGGGCTCAATATTTCTGAAAACATCTTATAGAATTCCACCGGGTAGCCGTCCGGCCCCGGGGCCTTGCCCGACTGCATGCCCTCCAGCCCCTTGATTATTTCCTCAATCTCAATTGGGACTCCCAGCCCCTCCACCAGGTCCTCCTCCACCCTCGGGAACCTCAACTGATCAGAAATTGCCACATCCCCTCCACCCCATCCAGGGGTTCCGACTCATATAATTTACTGTAAAAGTCCTGAAACACCTTGTTCACCCCCGCTGGGTCCAGGACAGTATTACCGTCTCTACACTTTACGTTACCTATCTCCCTAGCCACCTCTCTTTTCCCGAGCTGGTACGCCAACATTCTGCTTGCCTTCCGCCCCCCCTTGCCTTCCTCAACTGTTCCACTGCTTTCCCTGTGGTCAACAGCCCAAACTCCACCTGTAACCTCCGCCGCTCCCTCAGTAGCCCCGCGTCTGGGGCCTCCGAGTATCTCCTGTCCACCTGGAGTATCTCCTCCACTAATCTATCCCTCTCAGCCCGTCCTGCCTTTTCTTTGTGGGCCCGTATCAAGATTAACTCCCCTCTGACTACTGCCTTCAAAGCTTCCCAGACCGTCGCTGCAGAGACCTCCCCCGTGTCATTTGTTTCCAGGTAGTTCTGGATGGACTTGTTAACCAGTCCACAGATCGCTTCGTCCGCTAGCAACCCCACATCCAGTTATAATAGCGGGTGTTGCCCTCTCTCCACACTAACCCGTAGATCCACCCAGTGCGGGGCCTGATCCGACACTGCAATTTCCGAATACTCAATATCCTTTGGTATTAGCGCCCTGCTCAGAACAGAAAAAATCGATGTGAGAGTATACCTTGTGGGCATGTGAAAAAAAGGAAAACTCCTTCATCCTTGGCCGTGCAAACCTCCATGGGTCTACTCTCTCCATCTGTTCCATGAAACCCTTCACTTCCTTTGCCGCAGCCGACCTCCTCCCTGTCCTGGATTTTGACCGGTCCAATTCTGGATCAATGACTGTGTTGAAGTCCCCTTCCATGATCAGGTTATGTGACTAAATCTGGGATCTTACCTAACACCCGCCTCATAAATTCCACGTCGTCCCAATACGGAACATATATGTTCACAAGTACCACTCGCATCCCCCCCCAGCTTCCCATTCACCATTATGTACCTACCCCTCTTGTCTGACACGATTCTTCCTGCCTCGAATGCCATTCGTTTGCTGATCAAGATCGGTACCCCCCTGGTCTTTGAGTCCAGTCCTGAGTGGAAGAATTGGCTAACCCACCCCTTCCTCAATCTAGTCTGGTCTGTAACCTTTAGGTGTGTTCCTTGTAGCGCTGCCACGTCCGCCTTCAGTTCCCTCAAGTGCGTGAACACGCGAGCCCTCTCGACCGGCCCATCCACCTCCCTGCCTCCCCCCCCCCCCCCCCCCCCAGCAACAACACTAGAAACCCAATCCCCCAAGTGAAGCTCCTGCTTAACACCTGCTCACCCCCCACTGCACTTCCAAGAGTCAGCTGACCCATGCTGATTCGGTAGCTCCAGTCCCTGGCACCAAACAGTCTGTCTCCCTATTGTACTTTCCTCTCTCCCTCCCACATGAATGAACATTTTAAATGCATCACATTCCCCAGTAAACAAGCAACAGAAAAAACAGCGAAGAAGCAGTCACTTCAGAAAAAGTCACCCAAAAAGCAGAACTAAATTCAAAGCCCATCCCCCCCCTCTAACAAGGTCGCTGCAAGACAGATCAACCGTTAACCATCCACATAGCCCATTATTTCACATAGAAATACTTAAATTTATACAATCCAGCACCACAAATCGCTGCCACAGTTCTTCTCCAAGGCTTAAGTGTCTTTTAATTCGCCTCCAGCTTCATTTCTTCAATAAAGGTCCATGCTTCGTCCGACGTTTCAAAGTAGAAGTCCCGTTCCTCATGTGTGACCCACAGGCAGGCTGGGTACAGCATCCCGAACTTCACCCCCTTCTTAAAGAGACCAGTTTTTGCCCGATTGTACCCAGCTCGCCTCTTGGCCAAATCCGCTCCCAGGTCCTGATCGATGCGCAGCTCACAGTTCTCCCACTTGCTGCTCCATTCTTTCTTGGCCCACTGCAAAACGTGTTCCTTCTCCACAAAACGGTGAAAACGTACCACCATGGCCCTCGGCAGCTCGCTCGCTCTGGGCTTCCTCGCGAGGGCTCTGTGCGCTCTGTCCTATTCCAGGGGCCGAGTGAACACCCCAGCCACCATCAACTTCTCCAACATGTCCGTCACATAGGACCTTGGATCCGATCCCTCAGTGCCTTCAGGGAGGCTAACAATTCTAAGATTCTGCCTCCTGGACCTGTTCTCCAGGTCCTCCAGCTTCTTCTGCATTCTTTTCTGGCGGTCGTACATCATCCCAACCTTGCTTTCCAGCACGGTTACATACTCCTCGTGCTTGGACAACTTTTTCGACCTCCTGGATCGCTCCCCCATGGTTTCCTGATTCTGAACCACTTGATCAATCGAAGCCTTAATCAGGTCCAGCGTGTCCTTCTTCAACTTGGCGAAGCAATCCTCGAAAAACTTCACCAGCTGCTTCGTCGACCACTGTGCTGTCTCCCCGCGGCCCTTTCTCTCCGCCGTGCTGTCCCGTGTTCCCAGCTCTGCTTGCTTCTCCCTTATCAGACATTGTCATCTCACACGGCCACTTCTGGTCCAATTTTCCATACACCGGAGGGGAATTTCTCCTTACTGTCTCACTCTTCACTGATTTATCCCATAAAATTAGAACATTACAGCGCAGTACAGGCCCTTCGACCCTCGATGTTGCGGCGTTCTGTGAAACCCTTCTAAAGTCCTTCTGCACTATTCCCTTATCGTCCATATGCCTATCCAATGACCATTTGAATGAGTTTAGTGTTGGCGAGTCCACTACTGTTGCAGGCAGGGCATGCCATGCCCTTACTACTCTCTGAGTAAAGAACCTACCTCTGACATCTGTCCTATATCTATCTCCCCTCAAAAGCTATGTCCCCTCGTGCTGGACATCACCATCCGAGGAAAAAGGCTCTCAATGTCCACCCTATCTAATCCTCTGATCATCTTGTATGCCTCAATTAAGTCACCTCTTAACCTTCTTCTAACGAAAACATCCTGAAGTCCTTCAGCCTTTCCTCATACGATCTTCCCGCCATACCAGGCAACATCCTTGTAAATCTCCTCTGTACCCTTTCAAATACTTCCACACCCTTCCTATAATGTGGTGACCAGAACTGCACGCAATACTCCAAATGCGGCCGCACCAGAGTTTTGTACAACTGCAACATGACCTCATGGTTCGGAAACTCAATTCCTCTACCAATAAAAGCTAACACACCACACACCTTCTTAACAACCCTCTCAACCTGGGTGGCAACTTTCAGCGATCTATGGACATGGACACCGAGATCTCTCTGCTCATCCACACTACCAAGAATCTTACCATTAGCCCAGTACTCTGTCTTCCTGTTACTCCTTCCAAAACGAATCACCTCACACTTTTCTGCATTAAACTCCATTTTCCACCTCTCAGCCCAGCTCTGCAGCTTATCTATGTCCCTCTGTAACTTGTAACATCCTTCTGCACTGTCCACAACTCCACCGACTTTAGTATCATCTGCAAATTTACTCACCCATCCTTCTATGCCCTCCTCCAGGTCATTTATAAAAATGACAAACAGCAGTGGCTCCAAAACAGAGCCTTGTGGTACACCACTCATAACTGGACTCCAGTCTGAACAATTCACATCAACCACCACCCTTTGTCGTCTATCAGCTATCCAATTTCTGATCCAAACTGCTAAATCACCCTGAATCCCATGCCTCTGTATGTTCTGCAATAGCCTACCGTGGGGAACCTTATCAAACACTTTACTGAAATCCATATACACCACATCAACTGCTTTACCCTCATCCACCTGTTTGGTCACCTTCTCGAAGAACTCAATAAGGTTTGTGAAGCACGACCTACCCTTCACAAAACCGTGTTGACTATCTCTAATCAAATTATTCCTTTCCAGATGATTATACATCCTATCTCTTATAAACCTTTCCAAGACTTTTCCCACAACAGAAATAAGGCTCACTGGTCTATAGTTACCGGGGTTATCTCTACTCCCCTTCTTGAACAAGGGGACAACATTTGCTATACTCCAGTCCTCTGGCACTATTCCTGTAGACAAAGATGACCTAAAGATCAAAGCCAAAGGCTCAGCAATCTCCTCCCTAGCTTCCCAGAGAATCCTAGGATAAATCCCATCCGGCCCAGGGGACTTATCTATTTTCACACTTTCCAGAATCGCTAACAACTCCTCCTTATGAACTTCAAGCCCTTCTAGTCTAGTAGCCTGTATCTCAGTATTCTCCTCGACAATTTTCTCTTATTCCTGTGTGAATACAGACGAAAAATACTCATTTAGCGCCTCTCCTATCTCCTCAGACTCCACGCACAGACCTCACGGTAGCATGGTGGTTAGCATCAATGCTTCACAGCTCCAGGGTCCCAGGTTCGATTCCCGGCTGGGTCACTGTCTGTGTGGAGTCTGCACGTCCTCCCTGTGTGTGCGTGGGTTTCCTCCGGGTGCTCCGGTTTCCTCCCACAGTCCAAAGATGTGCGGGTTAGGTGGATTGGCCATGATAAATTGCCCTTAGTGTAATGTTAATGGGGGGATTGTTGGGTTACGGGTATACGGGTTACGTGGGTTTAAGTAGGGTGATCATTGCTCGGCACAACATCGAGGGCCGAAGGGCCTGTTCTGTGCTGTACTGTTCTAAAAAAAAAAAAACTTCCCACTACTGTCCTTGACTGGCCCTACTCTTACCTTAGTCATTCTTTTATTCCTGACATACCTATAAAATTGTTTTATTTGATGCATATATTGACAGGTGGGCCGTTGGTTGGGGTGGTGGGAGGATGGGATCATTGTTGATGTTAAGGGTATTGACTTTGTATCTGTTACCATTTACCGCTTGTTGGTGGGGTGTAAATTTTGAAAAATGTGAAAATGGCGAATAAAAACATTTTTAAAAGAAGAGTGTATGTCCACAGATCCCTGAAGGTGACAGGAGAGGTAGATACGGTGATTGGAAAGGCAGAGAGGATACTTTGTTATTCACGGGGACATAGAGTACTAGGAACAGGGAATATTCCCGGCAATTTCTATTGGAGGAAAGACCTGAAACCCCTCTCACCACAGATGCTGCCAGAGCTGCTGAGTATTTCCAGCATTTTTGGATTTTATCATAAGATCAGGGAGGTTATACTGGAGCTGTCCAAAACACTAGTTAAACCACAGCTGCATTACTGAGTACAGTTCTGGGCACCACATTACAGGAAGGATGTGTTCTTACCAGAGAGGATGCAGAGGAGATGGATAAATGTCTTGGAGATCCAATTGAAGGGCTGGGACATACAGGGCAATCGACTGAGATCTGCAAAATGGGATTAAGCTGAATAGCTCCACTGCAGCCAGCACACACACAATGGGCCAAATGGCCTCTCTCTGTACCAGAACTTTTGAGGTTTTTACTCTGATAGTTGGAGTTTGTTTCTGATGATAATAACTTCTAAGGGACTGGAGATTAACATTCTCGATACTGGTGAAATAAATCAGCTGTTTTAAACGGGTTGCAGATTTTTGTCTTTCCCGCCTGAGTGTTAATCACCTGGCTGGAGCTCAGAAAGGACAATCTCACCTCATAGAATTTACAGTGCAGAAGGAGGCCATTTGGCCCATCGAATCTGCACCAGCCCTTGTAAACAGCATCCTACTTAAGCCCACACCTCCACCCTATCCCCGTAACCCAACCTAACTTTATTGGACATGAAGGCCAATTTAGCATAGTCAATCCACCTAACCTGCACATTTCCGGAGTGTGGGAGGAAAGTGGAGCACCCAGAGGAAACCGACGCAGACACGGGGAGAACTTGCAGACTCTGCACAGTGACCTAGGCCGGGAATTGAACCCAGGTCCCTGGCGCTGTGACCTGTAGTGCCAACCACTGTACCACTCTCGCATCCAATCTCCCAGATTGTCTGTCTTCTCTCTGGGTAACATTCTGTTTGTCTCTTGTATTTCACTGTGACAGGGCAGAGACCTGATTGAAGGGATTCAAACATGGGAGCTCTGGGAAAGATGGGCAACGATTTGGGAGGTGACAACATGTTCAAAGAGTTTGAAGAAGGGAGGGAGGTTGAAGATGGGGCAGTAATTTGTAAGGATGGCTGGGTCAAGGGTTTGTTTTATTGTGGAGGGAGTGATGATGGCAGATTTGAAGGACAGGGGGACAGTACCTGAAGGGAGAGAAATGTTGACAATATCCGTGGACACAGGGTAGTTGGCTGATCAGTAGCACAGTGGGAATAGGGTCGATGAAGCAGGAGCTGGGTCTCATGGACAAGATGAACTCCGAGAGGGCATGAGGGGAGATGGGAGAGAAACCAGAGAAAGATGTGGGTTCACGGCTTGGGAAAGGATTACATTTAGAGACAGTTTGGTCCGGTGGGCTCGTGGAAGGGAGGGAAGCAGCAGAGGCAGCTGATCGGATTGACTCAATCTCAGTCACAAGAAGCTCCACAAGCTCCTCACACTTCTTGTTGGAGGTGAGGATTGAAGAGACAGGGGAGAGCGAGAGAACTTCAAAAAGGAACTAACAGGGGCTGTTTAGCTCACAGGGCTAATCGCTGGCTTTGAAAGCAAACCAAAGCAAGCCAGCAGCACGGTTCAATTCCCGTAACAGCCTCCCCGAACAGGCGCCGGAATGTGGCGACTAGGGGCTTTTCACAGTAACTTCATTTGAAGCCTACTCGTGACAATAAGCGATTTTCATTTCATTTCAACTTGTGTCAGAGATATTAAAAAGTTTCGACACACTATGTATTTAACACAAATCTAATTTATTTGACTTTTAGCCAGAATATTAGTCCCTGTAAATGGGCTGGAGTTTGTTACCAGCAGAAAGAGACCCAAATTAACATGGTTCAGTCCTGATAGTGAGGAACAGTAAAATTCAATCACTGTCGTTACTTGTGGCTTCGTTGGTGTCTCAGCAGGTGGGATGACTGAGTGAATCCCTTCCCACATTGAGAGCAGGTGAATGGTCTCTCTCCGGTGTGAATTCGTTGATGTACAGTGAGCTCAAATGATTGTATGAACCCAGTCCCGCAGTGAAAGCACCTAAACGGTTTCTCGTCAGTGTGAACACGTTGATGGCGCCTCAGATCCCCAGAACTTTTATAGCACTTCCCACAGTCTGGACATTGAAACGGTCTCTCCCCAGTGTGAACTCGCTGGTGACTCAGCAGGTTGCATGACCAAGTGAATCCCTTCCCACACTTGGAACAGCTGAATGGCCTCTCCCCGGTGTGAACTCGCTGGTGTGCATACAGAGTGGATGACTGAGTGAATCCTTTCCCACACTTGGAACAGTTGAATGGTCTCTCTCCAGTGTGAATTCGCTGGTGTGTCAGCAGGTTGGATGATTGAGTGAATCCCTTCCCACACTCTGAGCAGGTGAATGGTCTCTTGCCAGTGTGACTGCGTCGATGAGTTTCCAGCTGGTACGGGAAAGTGAATCCTTTCCCACAGTCCGCACATTTCCATGGTTTCTCCTCAGTGTGACTGCATTTGTGCCTTGTGAGGCCTGATGATTGACTGAATCCTCGTCCACACACACAACACGTGTACGGTTTCTTCCCACTGTGAACAATGCTTTTTCCTTCCATGTTCAAAATACGCTGATATTCAGGATATGATAAATTGAGGACTCTGTCAGATCCTGATGTGATGCTTGGTTTGAGTTTCCGGACATTGAAGCCTCCCCTTCGAACACCCTGAGGAACGGATTCAAAACAGAAAGTAGGGAGTGAGAGAGAACCCACAAAAACACAAAGGCAGGTTGTGAAATTGATCTGAATGAATGTGGTCATTTGTGGGGCCGGCTCTTGCAAAAAGAGACCATGAAAACTGCTGGATTGTCATAAAAACACAACTGGCCTCTTTGGGAGGAGAGAGAAAGAGGTGAAGAGGGATTTTGTATATCTACAAGACATATTAAAGAGAATAGACGGCAAAGCAAACTTGATCTTGTGCTTCATAAACAGCAATATTGATACGAAAACTTTGCTTCTGGTGGCACGGTGGTTAGCACTGCTGCCTCAGTGCCAGGGACTCGGGTTCAATTCCGGCCTTGGTGTCTGTGTGGAGTTTGCACTTTCTCCCCATGTCTGGGTGGGTTTACACCCGGTGCTCAGGTTTCCTCCAACATCGCAAAGAAGGGAAATTTTGGTGGATTGGCCTTGATAAATTGCCCCTTAGTGTCCAGGGATGTGCAGGTTAGGTGGGGCTATGGGGTTGCAGGGACAGGGTAGGGGTGTGGGCCTAGGCAGGGTGCCCTTTCAGAGAATCAATGCAGACTCGATGGACCGAAAGACCTCCTTCTGCACTGTAGGAATTCTATGGCTCCAATTATATTCTATGAATCTTTCTAAAGCTCTGGTCACCACTCTTCAGGAAGGATGTGAAGGTTCTTGGAGAAGGTGCAGAGGTGATTTGGCAGAATGGTTCCAGCAAAGGAGGTTGAGGGGAGGTTTGATTCAGGTCCACAAGATTATGCCAGATTTCCATCAGGTGGACAAAGAAACTCTGTTTCCATTCACTGATGATACAAACAGTCGGGACACATTTAAAGTTTTGGGTAAAACCTGGATTGAGCTGTACATGATCCTGAGGGGTCTTGACAGGGTGGATGTGGAGAGGATGTTTCCTCCAGATCGAGGATATCACTGTTGCAAAATAAGGAGTTACCCATTTCAGATGGAGATGAGGATTTTTTTATTCTCTTGAGGATTGTAAGACTTTGGAAATCACGTCCTGGATTGCTCCAGAGAGCGAGCATGGGCTCAATGGGCCGAATTTCCTTCTTGTGCCATCATGTCTCTGACTCTTTTGTGTAATCTAGTTTTGTAATTTAACCCCGGAGGATTCAGATATCACTCAGGTAAATCTGTGCTACACTCCCTCCGAGGCCATTCTATCCTTCCTCAGGTTTATTGCCCAGAACTGAACACAGTTCTCCAGGTTTGGTCTAACCAGGGTTTGTGAATCTCGGGGCTTTTCCAGTCACACTGAGACCTGAAATCTTCCCTCACAGACAGAACAGACAAACCTTTTACCTTCCACACCCAGATGCTGCTGAAATTCAGGTTCTGATGAATCGAGTGACTCTGTCAGATCGCGATGTGACGTTTGGTTTGTGTTTCCCGTCTGTTATACCTCCACTTCCAGTATCCTGTAAATTTACAGAAACCTCACTGTCAGCTTAGGATAGAAATTCACAACATTCTCTCTTCGCCAACTTTGATTAAATGTATTCCTGGAGGTTTGATCACATGACCTGCCCCCATCCTCCAGCCATTAATCGGTCAACACATCCATCCTTGTGACACACTGCCTTCCTCGGCCAATTGGGAAGCAAAAGGACTCATTACCTTACAGGACAGTGATGGACTGTCAGACAAACAACCTTTACCCCATTTTCAATATTTTTATATCCGCTGAAGAGAAATGTTCAAAGAAAATTTCAAAAAATTCTTCTTTACTGTCCTAATGATTTTCCAGACACCCAGGTATGAATCTCACCAAGGCAGAAAGTAAAATTTGAATTCATTGAAAGTTTACTGAAGACCCTGAAACCATTGTCAATTGTTGTAAAGACTCATCTAATTCACTTCTGTCCTTCAGTGAAGGAAATCTTCTATCCTTACCTGGTCTGGCCTACATGTGACTCCAGATCCACAGTCAGCTGGTTGACCCTTAAAATACTCTCTGAGATACACTCAGTTCAGGGGCAATTAGGGCTGGGCAGTGAATGCTGGCCCAGCCAGCGACACCCACATACCGGGAATGAATAGAAAATAAAATCTGCCGTCCTTACCTGGTCTGGCCGACACGATTCCAAACCACAGCAATGTGGTTGACTCTTTAAATGCCCTCCGAGATGGCCGAGCCAGCCACTCGGTTTGAGGGAAATTAGGGATGGACAATAAATGTTGGCCCAGCCAGTGACTCCCACAAATTATTAAAATAAAATCCTGGAGACTCTAGTCAGTCAATCTGAGAAAGTTGGCAACCGGTCCAGACTGGCAGTGCATGCGCCATGCGGCACCTTGTCCTCTGTAAAGATGGCGGCCGGTAACCCGGGCCTGTCACCGCTCAGCTCTCACATTTTACTCGGGAGTTGAAGCCTCCTCAGGGTTTTTCTGAAGCCTCCCCAGGTCACTCCGCAGCTTCTATTGCTTTCCGGCTACCCACCGGCTCCATTTCTTTGCACACATGAAGTGTGTGAGTGATCTCCCTCTGAACTGCACATTAGATTAATCAATCACTAACTCATATTTATTCTTATCCAATGGAAACATCTTCCACTTGTCTATCATATCAAACCTTTTCATAATCTTGCAGGATTAGGTCATCCTTCATTCCCTTTTCCAGAGAAAAGGTGATGCCCTGTCCAATCTTTCTTGCTGGGTATAACCTGCCAGTTCAGGCATAATTCAAATATCTTTTCCTGCATCTTCTCCAGTCCTTCGAGATCCATTTTACAATATGGAGACTTTAACTAATCTGAGCAGCAAACTCACTGTTGTCCACAAATGCCTGTATGTTGCAGCATTTTAGTCATTTTACTGTTAGCTGAATGTAAGATGGGACAGAACAAGATCCAACGAGCCAGTCTGTAACACTGCAGAGCATCTACAAACCTGCCTCTTCCCCTTACTGCTAAACTCTTAACCTGTCAGCTGTGGCATTAAGAATAATGTTCAGAGAAAGACTGGATTTCAGCTCGGTGACACTGGGCCAGACTAAATTAGTTCACAGGATTGTTGAGCTAATGTATCCATATCATAAAATGGATCTGGAAGGACTGGGGAAGATACAGGAATTGTACCAGAATGATGCCTGAACGGGCAGGTTACAGCCAGCAAGAAATGCAGTGGCTCGAGGATCCATATAGGCTCCCCCCGCTTCCATTTCATGTGTTCTTATGAACATCACTGTAAACCATTTCCATGCAGACACAACAGATGGAACAAACACCAGTTCATCGCCTTCCTTCCCATATTCCAGGATTCCAAACACACTTTCCAGGTGACAGTGATTTACTTGTACTTCTTGCCATCCAGTGTTGTGTATTCACTGCTCACGATTTGGTCTCCCCTACACTGAGGAGATTAAATCTGGATTGGGTAACTGTGGAACATCACCATTCAGTCTGCAAACATAATCCTGAGCTTCTGATCATTTTAACATTTTAATTCCCTGCCCCACTCCCACTCTGTCCACAGCCTCCTGCACTGCTCCAATAAAGCTCAAAGGAAACTCGAGGAACAGAACCTCCATACGGACATTGACCCAGGGCCGGGTTTCAAACCCGGGTCCTCAGTACCGTAGTTTTGTAAACTCTTTTTACGGGACAATAGAAGGTTTGTATTCGGTAAATTGAGACTAATTATTGCACCAAGGTCGGACAGAAGTCAGTTAATTCATCAGACCCTGAATATCATCCTTCGAATGTGGAAGGAGAAATGTTTCTCTGTTCTCAATGAGAAAAGATTTCAAACATCAGTGTGACTGGAAAAGCCCGAGACTCACACAACACACACCCGAGTGAGAGAGTTCCAGTGAACTGACTGTGGAAACATCAGTGTGACTGGAAAAGCACTGAGACCCACACAACACACACCCGAGTGAGAGAGTTCCAGTGAACTGACTGTGGAAACATCAATGTGACTGGAAAAGCACCGAGACCCATACAACACACACCCGAGTGAGAGTGTTCCAGTGAACTGACTGTGGAAAGAGCTTTAACCAGTTACACAGTGGGGAGGCAGTGGTGTAGTGGTATCGTCGCTGGACTAGTCATCCATAAACCCAGGATAATGATCTGGGGACCCGGGTTTGAATCCTACTACCACAGCTGATGGGATTTAAACTCAATAACATTTCTGGAATTAAAAGTCTATGAAACCAGCTGGTTCACTAATGTACTTTTGGGAGGGAAATCTGCCGTCCTTACCCAGTCTGGCCTACATGTGACTCCAGACCCATAGCAATGTGGTTGACTCTTACCAGCCCTCAAGGGCATTTAGGGATGGGTAATAAATGCTGGCACAGCCTGCGACGCCCACGTCCAATGCATTAAAAAAATTGTTTCACTAATTGTAACTCAATTAATGATCACCACTTATTTAATCATCTGTTGCAGACTTTTAGCTAATTAATACAGTAATTTTTAATGAATACGGGGCACCATATGGCGCAGTGGTTAGCACTGGGACTGCGGCACCGTGGACTCAGGTTCAAATCCCAGCCCTGGATCACTGTCCGTGCGGAGTTTGCACATTTCCCCATGTCTGCGTGGATTTCAACCCCACAACACAAAATTGTGCACGTTAGGCGGATTGGCCATGTTAAATTGCCCCTTAATTTGGAAAAAAAATAATCGGGTACTCTAAATTTATACAAATAAAAGATAAATTGCCTGATCAAGGATGAGGTTCTGTTTCTCAAGTTTCCTTTGAGCTTTATTGGAGCAGTACTCTAAATTTATATGGAAAAAATACTTTTCACTGTACCTCACTGAGCCTTCTTCAAAATTCTTCATTCATGGGAGGTGGGGGTCACTGGCTGGACGAGCATTTACTGCTCATTCCAATTACCCTTGAACTGCGTGTCTTGTGAGGCTATTTCAGAGGGCACTTACAAATCAACCACAACATTGCTGTGGATCTGGAGTCACGTGTAGGCCAGGCCACGTAAGGAGAGCAGATTTCCTGAAGGACACGACGGGTTTTTACAACAATCGACAATGTCACCATTAGACTTATACTTTGAGACTTTTATTCAATTTCAATATCTATCATAGGCAGATTCGATCCCAGATCATTAATCTGGGTCTCTGGATTACTAGCCCAGTAACAATACCATTACTCTACTGCCTGGCCCACACAGTCTTGGCAGAATGTGATGTCCAGTAACTTCACAAAATTATGGAGTAATTTACTTTTTCAATCAAATTCTGATATCTCTGCAGTTTCTGGAAACATTTTGGTTGAAGGTGTTATTTTTAAAAATAAAGATCTAGCTTTTGCAATATAATTACCGAATACACCAATTCACTAATGATAATTAATGTTCACCACTGAATAATCATCAATGTAATTATTGTTTTATGGTATGAAATCAATACATGGTTAATATAGAAAAGGTACAGAAGGTGAAATGGCTGCAGAAAGCCACGTGTTTGAGGTATAAAAGGGCTTCCTTGACCTTGTTACCAATGACAGTGAATACACTATGAAAATAACAATTTTAAAACTAAATGTGATTACACATGCGTACTTACAGCTTCTTACATTACATCAGTGAATTTGTTTCAAAAGTACTTCATTGGCTTTAAAAGACTTCAGAGGGTCCAGTGGCAGTGCAAGGTTTTATAGAAATGTACATTTATTCAAGTAGCCCGCAAACTAGGCAAGACCCCTATCTCTGTAAGACTTAATTACCTGCAAATGCTCGCATTCAAAGCATTGTTTCCATCTTTGACTATATATATGTTTCTAGAACATACCTCTTCATTCACCTGATGAAGGAGCAGTGCTCCGAAAGCTAGTGATTTGAAGCTGTTGGACTTTAACCTGTAAGACTTGTAAGACTTCTATTCTGACAAGTGTGAGGTTGTCCATTTTGGAAGGACAAATATGAATGCGGAATACAGGGTTAACGGAAGGGTTCTTGGCACTGTGGAGGAACAGAGAGATCTTGGGGTTTATGTTCATAGATCTTTGAAAGTTGCCACTCAAGTGGATGGAGCTGTAAAGAAGGCCTATGGTGTGCTAGCGTTCATTAGCAGAGGGATTGAATTTAAGAGCTGTGAGATGATGATGCAGCTGTACAAAACCTTGGTAAGGCCACATTTGGAGTATTATGTGCAGTTCTGGTCACCTCATTTTACGCGGGATGTAGAAGCTTTGGAAAAGGTGCAAGGGAGATTTACCAGGATGTTGCCTGGAATGGAGAGTAGGTCTTATGAGGAAAGGTTGAGGGTGCTAGGCTTTTTCTCATTGGAACGGAGAAGGATGAGGGATGACTTGATAGAGGTTTATAAGATGATCAGGGGAAGAGATAGAGTAGACAGTCAGAGACTTTTTCCCCGGGTGGAACAAACCATTACAAGGGGACATAAATTTAAGGCGAATGGTGGAAAATATAGGGGGGATGTCAGAGGTAGGTTCTTTACCCAGAGAGTAGTGGGGGCATGGAATGCACTGCCTGTGGTAGTAGTTGAGTCGGAAACATTAGGGACCTTCAAGCGGCTATTGGAGAGGTACATGGATTATGGTAGAATAATGAAGTGTAGAATAATGAAGTGTAGATTAATTTGTTCTTAAGGGCAACACAGTAGCATTGTGGATAGCACAATTGCTTCACAGCTCTAGGGTCCCAGGTTCGATTCCTGGCTTGAGTCACTGTCTGTGCGGAGTCTGCACATTCTCCCCGTGCGTGCGTGGGTTTCCTCCGGGTGCTCTGGTTTCCTCCCACAGTCCAAAGATGTGCAGGTTCAGTGGATTGGCCAAGATAAATTGCCCTTAAGTGTCAAAAATTGCCCTTAGTGTTGGGTGTGGTTACTGCATTATGGGGTTGGGTGGAGGTGTTGACCTCGGGTAGGGTGCTCTTTCCAAGAGCCGGTGCAGACTCGATGGGCCGCTTCTGCACTGTAAATTCTATGATAATCTAGAATTAATCTAGGACAAAGGTTGGGCACAGCATCGTGGGTTGAAGGGCCTATTCTGTGCTGTATGTGTCTATGTTCTATCTGTTGGATGAAGCTGAAGGGTTTGCTCCAACTCAGGGGGCGGTGCTGGAGGACTAACCGGGGGCGGCTGGTCCTCCAGCCAATCAGAGTGAATGGGAGGCGGAGCAAAGCCGGGACTCTCGCTCCGTACGCATGCGCCAGGCCACCCGGGCCTATCTCGGTGAAAAGGCCGTGCACCTTTCGCCGGTTCAACTGCAAATCTGAGATTCGTATTCGGGGTGACACGGAGTGTTTATGAAGCCTCCCGACCCATCCGCCGGCTCCATCCCTCCCTCATGACTCACCGAGCGGGATCTGACCAGGAATCTCCAGCCCACCGCCTGAATCCTGAACTGTCCTCGGCACAGCGCATGCTCCACCTCACGTGGGAGACCGGGCTCAGACCCCGCCCCTCATTCACTCCGATTGGTTGGAGGACCCGCCCAAACCACTCGGTCCTCCAGGCCCATCCCTCTCTTCCGATTGGATCAGAGCTGCCGTCAATCATTCCCAAGGCATTGTGAGTTCGGGCATGCGCAGTGCCCATGCTGGACTCGGCCGGGAGGTTTCACTGAAGCTGTTTTGGGGCTTCGCTATTTTAGTTTATGTCTGATGTTGATAGAACATAGAACATAGAACAGGACAGCACAGAACAGGCCCTTCGGCCCTCGATGTTGTGCCGAACAATGATCACCCCACTTAAACCCACATACCCGTAACCCAACAATCCCCCCATTAACCTTATACTACGGGCAATTTAGCATGGCCAATCCACCTAACCCGCACATCTTTGGACTGTGGGAGGAAACCGGAGCACCCGGAGAAAACCCACGCACACATGGGGAGGACGTGCAGACTCCACACAGACAGTGACCCAGCCGGGAATCGAACCTGGGAACCTGGAGCTGTGAAGCATTGATGCTAACCACCATGCTACCGTGAGGCCCCAAATGTTCGTTTTTTTTTAAATGATTTTGTGAGTTTTGAGACCTGCACATTTATGTTCATGTGCAGGATTAAGCCAGCATCTGCCTTAGCATGATGCTGGGTGTGAAAAGAACTAAGCAAAAGAAAATAAAGTAAATAATGGATAAAACATTCCCGTACCAGCCTCCCCGGACAGGCGCCGGAATGTGGCGACTAGGGGCTTTTCACAGTAACTTCATTGAAGCCTACTCGTGACAATAAGCGATTTTCATTTCATTTTCATTTCAAACAAAAGAAGGGAATGCTGCTAAAACAACGAGTGGAGCACAACCCAAATGGAACAAGAAAGGGAACAGAAACTTATCTAAAACCCGTCAAATTAGAGTGAAAATCGGGGTAGATAAGGCAATCCAACCCCTGCGGTGCCCACTGAGCACGGAAATCTTCCAGTGTGCCCATGGACACCGCATGCTCCCTCTCCAGGGACAGCCGGCCGCGAACGAGGCCGCGGAAGAGGGGCAGACTGTCGGGCTGGACCGATAAATGGCTAGTTTGGCCAAGCCCAGGAGCAGGTTCACAAGGACGTCCTCCGCCTTCCCCGCCCCTCGCCGCACCGGATGTCCATAGATCAGGAGCGTGGGGCTGAAGTGCAAATAAAACCTCAACAACAACGTCAAGAAATCAAAGAGGGAGTGCAGCCTGGGACAGACAACATAAACATGCTCCACGGTCTCCACCAGGCCGCAAAAGGAGCAGGTCTCTGGCAGAGCCGCGAAGTGGCAGGTTTCACTGAAACCCGGTGGACGCTCCAAACCCCAAAAAGAAGTTTCCGGGCCCGGGTTTGCATCGAGCGGGGGGACAGCTGCGGCCTGCTCCCGGTGACGGGCCTGAGTTAACGGCCGCCGTCTTTGTAGAGGCTGCAAACCCGCAGGGGGCAAAACATCAGAGATAGAGTTTGTTCTGAAACCAATGGGATATTGTAAAAAAGGAGGTCAGGGTTACAGTCAACAACAACAACTTCTATTTATAACACCTTTAACATCATAAATCATCCCAGTCAACTTCACAGGAACATTATGAAACAAAGTGAGACACCCAGACACAAAAGGAGATATTAGGACAGGTGACCACAAACTTGGTCAAAGACGTGAGTTTTAAAGAGTCTGAAAGGAGGTAAGTGAGGTGGAGACGGGGAGGTTTAGGGAGGGAATTCAGTGCTTGGGGCCGAGGGAACTGAAAACTATGGCGGAGTAATTAGAATCGGGGGTGTACAAGAGTCCAGGATCAGAGGTGTGTAGATATCTCAGGGGGTTGTGGAGCTGGAGGAGATGACAGACACAGGGAGAGACGAGGCCATGGAGGGATTTGAAAACAAGGGTGGGAATTGACTGGGAGCGAATGCACGTATCGGAGCACAGGGATCATAGGGGAAAGGAACTTGCTGTGAATTAAGACATGGATCGCAGACTTTTGGATGGCTTTAAGCTTACAGAGGTAGAATGTGGGAGAGCGGCCAGGTGTGTAATGGAATTGTCGAATCGGGAGGTGAAGATGGTAAATTGCCTTAGTATCGAAAAAGGTTAGCGGGGGCTACAGGGATAAGTGGAGGTGTGGGTTTAGCTAGTGTGCTCTTTCCAAGGGCCAGTGCAGTTCAACGGGCCGAATGGCCTTCCGCACTGTAAATTCTATGAGGTCAAAAGCTCATATTGGGATCAAATGTGAAACCAAGTTTACAAAGAGACTGGCTAAGTCTCAGACTGTTGCCAGGGAGAGGGATAGAGTCGGTATGTCAGGAATGGAGATTGGTGCAGGGACCGAACAGTGGATTCAGTCTTCTCCATATTTGATTGAAGTTATTTAGTCAACAGGAAGAGAACCAGAATGGGCCCTGAGTCTGATATCTGGTATAACTTAGTTCAAGAGGGAGAGGTTAAACAAAGGAAACCCTGGAAGATTTGGAGAAACAACCTTTGCGATTGCTCATCAAATCTCCACACAGTCAGTTCTGGACACAAGGTTAACATTTGTTATTCTGTCTGCTCAGTCAGGATGATTCAGATTAAAGTCTGTCACAAGTCATGAATGAAATGAAATTAAAATGAAAATTGCTTATTTTCACAAGTAGGCTTCAAATGAAGTTCCTGTGAAAAGCCCCTAGTTGCCACATTCCAGCGCCTGTTCGGGGAGGCTGGTACAGGAATGAAGTGACTTATAAAGCATATTCTTACCTCTAATTATATAACTTTGGTAAAAAGATACAAAAATAATGATCTAATACTTTATTTGGTTTTCAGCCCCAGGGAGGAGGGAGAGTGTGTGGGACTGGAGATTTACAGCTTTGGCGAAAGAAGAGAGAAAAACTGTTCCCCAGAAACTGGAATTGTCTGCTCCGAATTTCTATCTTGTACTGATAGTGTGGCCTTTGTAAACTCCTTTTCCAGGGCATTAGGAAACAAACCAAATATCACATTAAGATCCGGCAGTATCACTTAATTAATCAGGACCTGAATATCCTCAGACTACGAATGTGGAATGAAAAATGTTTGTTGTTTGTGGGAAAATATTTCAAACATGAGTGTGACTAGAAAAGCACCAAGACACACACGCACCTGAGTGTGTGTGTTCCAGTGGACGGACTGTGGAAAGAGCTTTAACCAGTTACAGCCCGAAATAACACCACACCATTCACTAAGGGGGGGGGGGGGAAACCATACATGTGTTCTGTGTGAGGACAGAGCTTCACTTGATTGTCTAAAGAGGAAATGCACAAAGACACTGACTCCATGGAGACACCGTGGAAACATGTGGAAGTTGGATGTTCAACAGTTTAATGAGAATCGAGCCAAAGGAGCAAAGGGTAAGTATCAGAGACAAGATGAGCTCTGAGAGAGCATGATGGGAGATAGCAGGAAAAGAGGAGAAAGATGTGAGTTCAGAATTTGGACAAAAAAGGACTTTCGAGGCGGTTTTACTGAGTGGTTTCGTGCAAGAGGAGCAGCAGAATCAGCTGGTTGGATTGGTTCAATGGGTCTGGTTTTACAGTCTGGTTTTCCAGTCCTTCCTGCTGGCTGGATCTTCCACAGATCTCTCGGACTGCTGTTCCGGTTCACTGGTTGTCTCATTGGGTTCGCTGTAGGCCTCCTGGGATCTGTGGAAGAACTCCCAGAGCCTCATTTGCCTGATGAATTCCCTGGAGCGGAAAAACTACGACATCATCTTCACAGCCTTCAACACATCATCGATGAAGACGAACATCTTGCCAATGCCATCCCCACACCCCCACTACTTGCCTTCAAACAACCGCGCAACTTCAAACAGACCATTGCAAACTACCCAGTCTTCAGAACAGCTACACCACACAACCCTGCCATGACAACCTCTGCAAGACGTGCCCGATCATCAACATGGGTACCACCATTACACGCGGGAACACCACCCACCGGCTACGCGGTACATACTCGTGTGACTCGGCCAACGTTGTCAACCTCAGATACTGCAGGACAGGATGTCCCGAGATGTGGTACGTTGGCGAGACCATGCAGACGCTGAATGAAGTTACTGCGAAAAGCCCCTAGTCGCCACATTCTGGCGCCTGTTTGGGTAAGCTGGTACAGGAATTGAACCCACGCTGCTGGACCTGTTCTGCATCACAAACCAGTTGTCTAGCCCACTGAGCTAAACCACTGCACGACAATCGCCAGGCAAGAATATTCCCTTCCAGTCGGGGAGCACTTCAGCAGCCAAGGGCAATCAGCCTCTGATCTTCGGGTAAGCGTTCTTCAAGGCAGCCTTCAGGACGCATGGCAATGCAGAATCGCTGAGCAGAAACTGATAGCCAAGTTCTACACGCATCATTACGGCCTCAACTGGGACCTTGGATTCATGTCGCATTACATTAACTCCCCCCACTATCTGTCCTGGGCTTACAAAATCCTACAAACTTTCCTGGCTTGAGACAATTCACCCCCCCTTTAACCTGTGATTATCCCTCTCTCCAGTCGCACCATCTGGACCTGTAAAGACTTAATTACCTGCAAAGACTCGCATTCAAAGTACCATCTCGCACACTACGAGCCCGGTGGTGGCGGCTACCCTCAAAATTTGGGGGCAGTGGAGGCGACACAGGGGGGAAGTGGGGGGCCCGGTAGAGACCCCGCTGCGGGGGAACCACCAGTTTGTCCCAGGGAACATGGAGGGCAGGTTCCTGGGGTGGCACAGGGCGGGCATTAGGAAGTTGGGAGACCTGTTTATTGACGGGAGGTTCGCGAGCCTTGGTGAACTGGAGGAGAAGTGTGAGCTCCCCCCGGGGAACATGTTCAGGTACCTTCAGGTCAAGGCGTTTGCTAGGCGACAGGTGGAGGGGTTCCCTTTGCTGCCCCCGCGGGAGGTAAGGGATGGGGTGCTTTCGGGGGTGTGGGTTGGGGATGGGAAGCTGTCTGACCTCTCCCAGGTAATGCAGGAGGTGGGGGAGGCGTTGGTAGAGGAACTGAAGGCAAAGTGGGAGATGGAGCTGGGGGAGCAGATTGAGGAGGGGACATGGGCGGACGCCCTGGAGAGGGTGAACTCCTCCTCTTCATGTGCGAGGCTTAGTCTCATCCAGTTCAAGGTGCTGCACCGGGCCCACATGTCCGGATCTAATATGAGTAGGTTATTTGGGGGCAAAGACAGGTGCGTCAGGTGTTCGGGGAGTCCAGCGAACCATGCCCATATGTTCTGGGCATGCCCGGCACTGGAGGAGTTCTGGAAGGGGGTGGCGAGGACGGTGTCGAGGGTGGTGGGATCCAGGGTTAAGCCAGGCTGGGGACTCGCGATATTTGGGGTTGGGGTGGAGCCGGGAGTGCAGGAGGCGAAAGAGGCCGATGTTTTGGCCTTTGCGTCCCTAGTAGCCCGGCGGAGGATCTTGCTGCAGTGGAAAGATGCGAGACCTCCGAGCGTGGAGACCTGGATCAATGACATGGCGGGATTCATTCAGCTGGAGAGGGTCAAATTCGCCCTGAGGGGGTAGGTACAAGGGTTCTTTAGGAGTTAATTTGCTTATTGTTAATTTATTTTGTTGTTTATTGGGGATGGGGGGGGGGTTTGTTATATGCGTTGTGACGGGTGCCGGGGGGTGTTTATTATTATTATTATTGTTTTGTTGATATATATTTTTCAAAAAATTCCAATGAAAATTTTTTTTTTAAATGAGTATCATCTCGCATCATTGAATTTTTCTACATATGTGTTTGTGGAACCCACCTCTTCATTTACCTGTGGAAGGAGCTGCGCTCCGAAAGCTAGTGATTCGAAACAAACCTGTTGGAGTTTAACCTGGTGTTGGAAGACACGTTACCGTGCCCGCCCCAGTCCAACGCCGGCATCGCCACATCATAAATGGGAAGCATTTAGGGTGGCATGTGGCACAGTGGTTAGCATTGCAGCCTACAGCGCTGAGGACCTGGGTTCGAATCCCGGCCCTGGGTCTCTGTCAGTGTGGAGTTTGCACATTCTCCCCGTGTCTGTGTGGGTTTCACCCGCACAACTCAAAGATGTGTGAGTTAGGTGGATTGGCCACGCTAAATTGCCCCCCCCCCCCAGATTTTGAACAAAGTCAAATATAGTCAAATGGAAGAGAAATGAGAATTATGCCGCCGATATGTGACCCCTGTGTTTTGGTGTGAAACGTTCTGCAGCCTAAATACCGTTCATGTATAAGAAAGGAGGGGTGACAGCAAATCCGCACTGAGCCTGGATTTCCTCATCTCCCTGAGTGGCTTTTCCTGTTTCTCCATCATTATGGCCGAATCTTTCAAAAAGGTGGTCCAGTTAAATCTCTGCTATTTCCTCCAATTCATTTCTGTCTATGTGAGTACACATTACCATTCAATATGCTTTGGCGGTGATTAAAATATTAATCTGCGTCTACAAAGCCATTAAATTCTTTTGTGAACTGGAGCAAACTGCCAAGACCCGCACTTTTTTTTCATGTATGGAACGGTCTAGACTGTATGCAGAACCATACATTTCACTGTACCTCGGTACACGTGACAATAAATCAAATCCAATCAAAGAGACAGTTTCTTACTAGTCTTCAGATTGAACAAAGAGCCACCTTAAAAATTATTCATTCATGGGAGGTGGGGGTCACAGGCTGTACCAGCATTTACTGCTCATTCCAATTGCTCTTGAACTGTGTGTCTTGTGAGGCTATTTCAGGGGACACGTTCAAGTCAACCACAACATTGCTGTGGATCTGGAGTCACATGTAGGCCAGGCCACATCAGGAGAGCAGATTTCCGAAAGGAATTTGTGACCCAGACAGGTTTTCCCAACAATCATGAGACTTTTAATTTGAGACTTTTATTCAATTTCAGTATCTGTCGTAGCCAGATTCGATCCCAGATCCCCAGAGCATTTACCTGGGTCTCTGGATTACTAGCCCAGTGACAATACCATTATACAACTGCCTAGCCCACATAGTCTTGGCAGAATATGATGTCTTGTAACTTCACGAAATGATAAACAAATTTATTTTTTCAAACAAATTCGGATAGCTCTGCAGTTTCAGGTTGATAATGTTTTTTTAAAAACAAAGATCTAGTGTTTCTAATATAATTACCGAATACACCAATTCACTAATGATAATCAAGGTACACTACAGAATAATCATTATTTAATCGTTGTTTTTTGCTATGAAATCAATACATAGTTAATATAGAAAAGGCACAGAAGGTGAAATGGTTGCAGGAAGCCACATGTTTGAGGTATAAAAGGGCTTCCTTAACCTTGTTACTAATGACAGTGAATACACTATGAAAATAACAATTTTAAAACTAAATGTGATTATTCATGTGTACTTACAGCTTCCTACATTACAACAGTGAATATGTTTCAAAAGTACTCAATTGGCTTTAGAACACTTTAGAAGGTCAAGTGGGTTTGAGGTTTTATAAAAATGTACATTTGTTCTAATTGTTCGTAAATTAGGATATATTACACTCAGGGACCTCACCAGAATCATTGATAAAGTTTGGAGTCTTAATTTTGCGTAATAACCACGGTGTTAACACCATTTTTAATACTCTGTGAAACTACGACACACCATATGCAATTATTTGTTGTAAAACACAGCGAGTTCATAGAATTTACACTGCAGAAGGAGGCCATTCGGCCCATGAAGTCTGCACCAGCACTTGGAAAGAGCACCCTACCCAAGGTCAACACCTCCACCCTATCTCCATAACCCAGTAACCCCACCCAACACCAAGGGCAATTTTGGACACTAAGGGCAATTTAGCATGGCCAATCCACCTAACCCACACATCTTTGGACTGTGGAAGGAAACCGGAGCTCCCGGAGGAAACCCACGGACACACGGGGAGGATGTGCAGACTCCACACAGACAGTGACCCAAGCCGGAATCGAACCTGGGACCCTGGAGCTATGAAGCAATTGTGCTAGCCACCATGCTACTGTTGTTGTGATTTGGAATGCACTGTCTATAAATGGTCCTGGAATCTCATTGCACTGTAACTTCCAAAAGGGAATTTGATACATTGTGAAAAATAAAACAAAATAATAGAACTCGGATTAAATGGGTCGCTGTACAAAGAGCTGGCACGGGGAAAATGGGCCAAATAGACTCCTCTGTGCTCTAGCAGCCTTGTGTACATTGAAAGCGAGTGGTAACGACCTGGAACCTACTGCATATGAGGTAGGAGATGCAGAGATGACGGAAGGATTTCAATAGGAAATTGGACAGGCACTGAGAGAAATAAACCCACAGGGATTCGGGGATAGAACGGAGCAATGGACAGACTGGCTTCCTCGACAGGGAGCCGACATGGTGTCAAAGGGCTGAATGATCTCATTCTTCACCCTCCAGATGCTGTGATCTCAGGAGAGAAATTCAGCTGCTCCAGTCACTACAACTAACTGGAGTCCCTCATCTCTGGTGCCATTCTCGTAAATGTCCTCTACAACCCTAACTTAGAATTTCACATCTTTCCTAAAGTGTGGGGCCCATATCTAGGGTTCCATAGGGGATAGAATTGAAAAGCACGGAGGAAATGTTCAACTTGTTTACAACCAGGGTTAGACTACACTGGGAGCACTGACAACATTGGTGATCTCCATTTAGAAAAAGAAAATAGAGACACTGGATAAGGTCCAACAAAGATTCATAATAGACAGAACTGAGAGCATTTAACACTCATCATGTGGAGATGCCGACCATCAGGAGCAAAGAGACACAGAGAGATCTGGGCGTGCAGGTCCACAGATACTTAAAAGTGGCAGCACAGGTGGAAATGGTGGTGAAGAAAGCAGATAGCATGCTTGCCCTCATAGGACGGGGTATTGAGGATAGAAACTCAAGAATTATGTTACAATTACATAGAATCTTGGTTCGGCCACATTTGGAATACTGTGTCCCAATTCTGGTCACTGCACTACCAGAAGGACGTAGAGGCTTTGGACAGAGTACAGAAAAGGTTTACCAGGATGTTGCCTGGTATGGAGGGGATTAGCTACGAGGAGAGATTGAATAAACGGGATTGTTTTCCCGAGAGAGGTGGAGGGGTGACCTGATAAAAGTTTATAAAATTATTAGGGGTACAGAGTGAACAGTGCAGAAATGGCAATTACAAGGGGGCACAAATTCAAGGTGAGGGTGGAAAGGTTCAGTGGAGATGTGCGGGAAGAGTATTTTACACAGAGGGTGGTGGTGGCCTGGAATGCACTGCCAAGTGAGGTGGTTGAGGCAGATACGTTAGCGACCTTTAAGACTTATCTGGATAGGCACATGAACACACGGGGTATAGAAGGATACAGGCGGTTGGTCTAGATAGAACACGTGATCGGCGCAGGTTTGGAGGGCCGAAGGGCCTGTTCCTGTGCTGTATTGTTCTTTGTTCTATACAGGGCCTTGGCGAGGCCACACCTGGAATATTGTGAGCAGTTTTGGTCTCATTATCTGAGGAAGGATGTTCTTGCTCGAGAGGAAGTGCAGCGAAGGTTTACCAGACTGATTCCTGGGATGGTGGGACTGATGTATAAGAGATTGAATTAGTTAGGATTGTATTCGCTGGAGTTCAGAAGAATGAGGGATCTTATAGAAACCTACAATATTCTAACAGGACTTGACAGGGCAGATGCAGGAAAGATTTTCCCGATGGTGGGAGTGTACAGAACCAGGGGTCGCAGTCTGAGGATACGGGGTAGACCATTTAGACAGAGATGAGGAAACATTTCTTCACCCAGAGAGTGGTGAGTCTGTGGGATTTGTTAACACAGGAAATAGTTGAGGCCAATACCTTGCATGTTTTCAAGAAGCAGTTAGATATCGCACTGAGGGCAAAGGGGATCAAAGGAAATGGAGGGGAAATCGGGATTAGGCTGTGGAGTTGGATGATAAACTATTTTCATTTCATTTACTATGATCATAATGAATGGCAGAGCAGGTGCAAAGGGCCAAATTATCTCTTCCTGCTCCTATTTTCTATGTAATCCCTTCCCACACTAAGAGCAAGTGAATGGTTTTTCCCCAGTGTGAACTCGCTGATGTCTCTGCAGGATGGATAAATCACTGAATCCGTCCCCACACTGAGAGCAGGTGAATGCCGTCTCCCCAGTGTGAATTTGCTGATGGCTCCGCAGACTGGATAAACCAGTGAATCTCTTCCCACACTCAAAGCAGGTGAATGCCGTCTCCCCAGTGTGAATTCGCTGATGGCTCCGCAGGCTGGTTAACTGAGTGAATCCCTTCCCACACTGAGAGCAGGCGAATGGCTTTTCCCCAGTGTGAAGTCGCTGGTGTGTCTTCAGGATGGATAACTGTCTGAATCCATTCCCACAGACGGAGCAGGCGAATGGCCTCTCCCCAGTGTGAACTCGCTGATGTGTCTTCAGGTGAGACAACTGAGTGAATCCCTTCTCACACTGAGAGCAGATGAATGGCCTCTCCCCAGTGTGACTGTGTCGATGAGTCTCCAGTTTCGATGGGGTTCTGAATCCTTTCCCACAGTCCCTACATTTCCACGGTTTCTCCATGTTTTGGGTCTCCTCATGTCTCTCCAGATTGGACAATCAGTGGATGCCTTGTCTATACACAGAACATATGCACTGTCTCTCCTCACTGTGAATGGTGTGATGTTTCTTCAGGCTGTGTAACTGGTTGAAGCTATTTCCACAGTCAGTTCATTGGAACACTCTCACTCGGGTGTGTGTTGTGTGGGTCTCGGTGCTTTTCCGGTCACACTGATGTTTGAAACCTTTAGAAGCTGACAGTTCGGACAAACATTTCTCCTTCTCACAATGGTATTCAGATCAGAAGGAATTGAGTACGATTGTCACATCAAGGTGTGCAGTTTGAGATTTCTGTCCATAATTCCTCCTCTTCCAATTTCCTTTAAAAACTATTTGCAAAAGTCATCATTGTTAGTACACGATGAAAATTCAGAACAGACAATTCTAGTTCCTATGGAGCATTATTTCCTCTCTTGTTCTCCAAAAGCTGTAAATCTCCGTCCCACACAATCTCCCTCCATTCTCACTATGCTGTATCTAATATTCACCCTCCCAATTCTCCTGAAGGTGCTGGTTCATGTTGATCGACAGATCCAAGCTCAGCTCACTGCTTCCTGACCAGGACACAGAGATTAGAATGGGAGTAAGAGTAGGCCATTCAGCCCACTAAGTCTGCACAACCATTTAATGAGATCCTTGGCCGATCTACCTCAGCACCATTCTCCCACACGATCCCCATATCCTTCAATATCTAGAAACCTGTCAATATTTGTCTTGAACATACCTGATGACTGAGGCTGCACATTCCTCTGGGGTAGAGAATTCCAAAGCTTCACCACATGCTCGAGTGAAGAGATCCCTCCTCATCTCATCTTTATCTCTATTTTCCTACCTGTTCCCCATAACCCTTAACTCCATTGCCAATAAAACATCTGTCTAACTTGTGCTTCAATATATTCAATGACTTCCAGATACAACTGGTCCCTGTGGAAGAGAAATCTAAAGACTATCAACCCACTGAGGGAAGAGATGACTGGAAATCTATAATGTAGCTACAGTCTTATATTGCAAGGCGAGAAATAATAATAAATATAACTTATTACAGAACCGTAAATAATATATCTAACCTGTACCATGTAACATATCTCTGTCCATTATTCATTTAATTGCCCTGAAATGTCAGCCATCTCTTGGGGAACCTACACATTTAATTGTGAACATTAGGAAAGAGACCATCCTTTTCTCCAGACAAATAAATATGTCAAGCTGAGGGAGAGACCTGGACCACAAGGGAGAACAATAAATCAGAGGTCTCTCCGATGGCAAGGAAGGAAACCCTGGCAGGTGGGCGGGGAGGATTCACAAAAACCCGCTGGAGGTCCCAAACCCTCAATTAGGCCCATTGATTTTATTGTCAGTCTGCAGACAGGAACTGGAGAACTGAACACAGGCAGAGGAGAGGGAGGGAGAAAACTGGGAGTAGAGGAAAGAAATGGTGCAGAAGGGCAGCATGGTGGCACAGTAGTTAGCACTATTGCCTCATGGCGCCGAGGACCCAGGTTCCATCCCGGCTCTGGGTCACTGTCCGTGTGCAGTTTGCTAATTTTCCCCGTGTTTGCGAGGGTTTCTTCCCACAACCTAAAGATGTGCAGGGTAGGTGGATTGGCCACACTAAATTGCCCCTGAATTGGAAAAAATGAATTGGGTACTCTAAATTTAAAAAAAAAGAAACGGTAGATGGGTTTGGATTTCAGCCGAGGGAGGAGGGAGAGTGTGTGGGACGGGGATTTACAGCTTTGGGGAACAAGAGAGGAAAACATTTTCCAGAGAAACTGGAATTGCCTGTTCAGAATTTCTATCCTGGACTGACAGTGATGGCTTTTGTAAACTCCTTTTATAGGGGGTTAGAAGGGGAGGATTTACAGATGGAGACTCAAATCAAACTTCACATCAAGATTTAACAGAGTCACTCCATCCAACAGGACGCGAATATCATTGACCTGTGAATGTGGAAGAAGAAATGTTTGTCTGGTCCGGCCGTAGGGAAAGATTTTCCAAGATCAGTGTGACTGTAAGAAAACCCGATACACACACACTCGACTTGAGTGAGTGTTCCAGTGAACTGACTGTGAAAAGAGCTTTAACCAGTTACACAGTCTGAAAAAACACCACTCCATTCAGAGCAGGGAGAGACCGTACTCATGCTCTCTGTGGGGACAAGGGTGCCACAACAGCACAGTGGGTAACATTGTTGATTCTCAGCGCCAGGGACTCCGGTTTGATTCCCGGTTTGGGTCACTGTCTGTGCGGAGTCTGCACGTTCTCCCCGTGTCTGTGTGGGTTTCCTCCGGGTGTTCCTGTTTCCTCCCACAAGTCCCAAAAATCGTGCTTGTTTGGTGATTTGGACATTCTGAATTCTCCCTCCGAGTACCCAAACAGGCGCCGGAGTGCAGTGACTAAGGGATTTTCTCAGTAACCATTGCAGTGTTAATGTAAGCCTTTTTGTGACACTAATAATGTTTATTATTTATTATTCAACTGATCATCAAACGTGGAGAGGGACAAGGACACCAGCAGCATGCTGAAACCGTGTAAATAGGGGCTGGTTTAGCACAGGGCTAAATAACTGGCTTTTAAAGCAAGACCATGGCAGGCCAGCAGCGCGGGTTCAATTCCGGTACCAGCCTCCCCGAACAGGTGCCAGTATGTGGCAACTAGGGGCTTTTCACAGTAACTTCATTTGAAGCCTGCTTGTGACAATAAGCGATTTTCATTTCATTTTTCATGTGGGGACTGTGAGAAGGGATTCAAGTCCCCATGTGAGCTGGGGACTCGTCACACGGTGGAAATGGCTGATTCCGTGATGGGGGCTGGTACAGAGACCCTTGATTCAACTGGTCACCTGGAATGCAAGGGGATTGGGTGGACCATTGAAGGTCAAGGGTTGTCACTCACCTAAAGAATCCAAATGCTGGTGTAGTGTTCTTGCAGGAGATTCATTGCGGGTTAGCGATCAGACCAGACTGTGGAAGGGTGAGCCAACTGTTTCATTCGGGCTTTGACATAGGGTTCGAGGTGCTGCAATTCTAATCAATAAACAGTCACTCTTTCAGTCATCAGTCACCAGGATCATTGCGGACACTAATGGGAGATACGTGGTGGCCAGTGGGTCATTGGCGGGTACATTGGTGGTGTTGGTGAATGGCTAAGTCCCTAACTGGGACGATGTGGCATTTGTAAAAAATATTGTTGGGATCCATCCCAGACCTGGATACACATCAATCAATGCTTGGCGGAGACTTCACTTGTGTACTGGATCTGGAAATGGACTGGTCCAAGCCCATTCAACCGCTATAAATACACAATAACAGAGTGGAATCTGGACAGACCATCTGGCATGACCCAGGCACCAGAAACGACAACAGCAAACCCGGAAAAAAGATAAATCAATCTGTTCCCATCAGTAGATTGTAAAAGAATTATGGGACATAGATTTAAGATTGTGAATAAGATCTACAGGGAGGATATGAGGAAGAAATTTTACACAGTGAGTGATAATGATATGGAACTCAATGCTTACACACAAAGGTCGATAATCTCCAGGTCCTGATAACCCGAATGGTGCTGTCAGAATTTGATGTGAGGATTGGTTGTGACTTTCCTGCCTACGAATCCCTTTCTAAGTCCCTGTGAAATAAGTTTGCAAAGGCATCACTGTCAGTCCAGAAATAAACTTCAGGAAAGATAAATATTTCTCCAGGTTTGAATTTGCTGTGTGTAAATCCTCCCCTAATAACCCCCTGTAAAAGGAGTTTCCAAAATTAATCACTGTCAGTCCAGGATAGAAACTCACAACATTCTCCCCTCCTGCTCCCTGGTCCAGGATGACAGCTCTGCCCCCTCCCCCCGCTGCACACTGACCCTCTTGTCATCAGCAGTCCCCTAATTTGAGGGTGATGTTCACTCAGGGTTGTGAATTTCTACCCGGGGTTTTCATGTGGCTGAACAGAGCCGCAGAGCTTTGTGGGGCAGGATGTCCAATGAGACAGTGAAATCCAGAGAGCAGGATTGGCTTCCTTTTCTTTCCATCTCTGCCACCGCTTTGCATCATCAATAAGACATTGGGACTCAAAGACTAATCCAGTTTGATGGACAAGTTGTCTCCAATCTGAACAATGGGGAACAAGCTCCTCCCACTCATTGAAACATCATCCCGACAAAGAGTACAACAGCAACCTATTTATCTTCCCCAATGTGATCGGTGTAATTAGTCTCAAATTTAACCTGGAATGGTCATTAAAAGTTTCCCAGTCACTCTGATATCTGAAATCTTTGTCCAGACAGAACAGACAAACCATTTTACCTCCCAATGATATTCAGGTCCTGATGAATCGGGTAACTCAGTCAGAGGATGATGTGATGTTTGGTTTGAAGTTCCCGTCAGTAAATCCTCCTCTTTCTAAAGGAGTTTCCGAAAGAATTTCACTCTCAGTCCCGGACAGAAATTCAGGAGATTCTCTCCTGGCTTCCGGTTCCTGGATGGCTGCGCATGAACCCTGTTGCACATTTCCAGTCAGAAAGATGATGACCGCGCAGGCGCCCTGCTGCCTATCGCCCCTCAACAAATGACAGTCGTTAACAGGGGCCGACCAGACAGAAAAACATCGATGCCGCCGCCCCATTCGGTACAAACACCGAACTGGATCAAAATTGCCGGAACCAATTTATCACACTGAGGAACTGAATGGAATAATGGCGGATAAGGCTACCCAGAATGCCGGGCGCGGAGGAATACGCCCTATCTCCATCACAGGAGCCAGAACGCGCAGGCGCCGGTATACCCCGCCCCCCCGGAAATCGCCTCTCTGTGCAGAGCATGCGCGGAGGTGCTCCGGGCTGAGCGCAGCCGCAGTGAGAGTGGCTCCCAGAGGCTGAATGAGAGCCGCCGCGAGCGGGGACAATGGTGAGAACCCAAACCCCCCAATAAGACCCATTGGTTTTATTGTCAGTCTGCAGACAGGAGCTGGAGAACTGAACCCAGGCAGAGGAGAGGGAGGGAGAAAACTGGGAGTGGAGGAAAGAAATGGTGAGATGGGTTTGGATTTCAGGCCAGGGAGGAGGGAGAGTGTGTGGGACGGAGATTTACAGCTTTGGGGGAACAAGAGAGGAAAAAATGTTCCAGAGAAACTAGAATTGGCTGTTCAGAATTTCTATCTTGGACTGACAGTGATGGCTTTTGTAAACTCCTTTTACAGGATATTAGAAGTGGAGGATTGGCCGACAGAAAACTCAAAACAAACAACACATCGAAATCTGACAGCCACTCTTTTCATTAGGAGCTGAATATGATCAGTCTTTGAATTTGGAAGGAGAAATGTTTGTCTCTTCCGTTTAAGGAAAAAAATTGCAAAGATCAGTGTGACTGGAAAAGCACCGAGACACACACACACACACACCCGAATGAGAGTGTTTCATTGCACTGACTGTGGAAAGAGCTTCAACTAGTTACACAGCCTGAAAGAAAATCACACCATTCACAGCCGGGAGAAACTATACTTCTGTTGTGTGTGTCGACAAGGCTTTAAGCAGGAGAGACGTAAAGACCCCTCACCATGGAGAAACCGTGGAAATGGGCGGACTGTGGGAAGGGATTCAGTTACCATCACAACTGGAGGTTCGTCGGCGCAGTCACTCTGGGAAGAGACATTTCATCTGCTCCAGTTGTGGGAAGGGATTCACCCATTCACACAACCTTCGCACACACCTGCGAGTTCACACTTAGGAGAGTCCATTCACCTGCCCGGTGTGTGGGAAAGGATTCACTTGGTCATACTGATAAGGGACCATTTACATGTCCTGACTGTGAAAAGAGTTTTAAATGTAAAAAGGATCTGCTGACACTCAATGTATTCACACTGGAAAGAGACCATTTACTTGCTCTGTGTGTGGGGAAGGATTCATTCAGTCATCCCACCTGCAGGCACATCAACTTGTTCACTGATAACAAAAATTTTAACTGTCCTGACTGTGAGACGAGCTTTAAAAACAACAAGGATTTAGTAACACACCAACATGATCACACTGGGGAGAGACCATTCACCTGCTCTGATTGTGGGAAAGGATTCATTAATTCATCCAACCTTCTGACACTCCAGCAACTTCATACAGGGGATAGAACGTTCACCTGCTCTGAAAGTGGGAAGGGATTCACACATTCAGACAACATTCTGACACATCAGCAGGTTCACAGTGAGGAGAGGCCATTCACTTGCTCAGTGTGTGGGAAGGGATTTAGTCAGTCATCCAACCTATTGAATCACCAGCGAGTTCACACTGGGGAGAGGCCGTTCACTTGCTCCATATGTGGGAAGGAATTTTCTCATTTATCTCATCTTCTGAAACATCATCGAGTTCACACTGGGAGTGGCCATTCAACTGCAATGTCTGTGGAAAGGGGTTTACTCACTCATCCCACAAGCTAACACCAACGAGTTCACAAGCGACTACAAGGATTAGATTATGCCCTTATTGATTTTCATAGAATTTACAGTGCAGAAGGAGGCCATTCGGCCCATCAAGTTTGCACCGGCTCTTGGAAAGATACTGTTAATCAAGTCCAGGACTGAATAATGTTCACTCTGATTGTCTTAATCTGCTGATAAGGTTTATTATTCTGAATAAATGTGAAATAAATCAACTTTGTTTGCAATGCTGTTGCAGATTTTTGTCTTTCCCACCTGAGTGTTGAACGTGACCTGTCTAGAGCTCAGAAAGGACAATCTGGGGGAGGATCACACGGCAGGAACAGAACTTCAGCCTGGACACAATCCTTCAGGGTCACACTGAGAGGGACAAATGACACTTTGCTCTTTCTCATCTCTCTTCACTGTCAGCAAAGTCCCCGTGTGGGTTAATCCTGGGGTGTGTACGAAATGTATTCCAACCGCTCTCTTCCACATCTCAGAACCCCGAGACATGGAACAGAAGTCTTTACAACTGTGTTCAGAGTCGGGAAGAACAATGGTGAATGCTGGAAATGTAATAATAATAATTGCTTATACATGTAGGCTTCAATGAAGTTACTGTGAAAACCACATTCCGGTGCCTGTTCGGGGAGGCCGGTATGGGAATCCGCGCTGCTAGCCTTGATCTGCATTACAAGCCAGTGGTTTAGCCCACTGTGCTGTCAAATCAGATTGGTGTAAAACTGTGATGTTCCTGATTGAATGTAAAGCAGCTGGTTTCAGTTTCCAGGCTGAAAATGCATCGGAATCTGTCTAAAATATTTTAATGTGTTTGTGTGACAGTCACAATGAATTCCTTGAATTGAAACCTACTTAAATAGATTGCTTGAAGTTTGCATTAAAATAGCAGGAGGAGGGTATCACAGGAACCTGGTAACCGCAGGGAGAATTAGACAATAGTTTCATTCCCAGATAAGGAAGGAGCTGCAGCTTGTGTCCAAGAATTCCCACTTTTATTGATTTTATTGTGCTTCCCACATTCCGTCCTTTTAAATAAACCTCACCCCTACCAGCTTTAAACAATCATAAACATAATAGAGAAAAAGGCGGAGCTGTGTCTGCCCCTTTAACTGGGGAGCTGAACATTGTCAGAGCCCCGGCTGTCCCTTTAAGACTGAGTGATGTGTTCAGCTGAAAATTCCTATTGGCTGTTTTCTGGGTGGTCTCCTTATTCTGATCATTCTCAGTGATCCTCGGGTATGTGAACCTGCTCTCCTGTCTCTCATTCATATCTCTGTTCTCTCTCAGATTCTCACTTAACCTCTCTCCGCTCTCACACTCACTCGTTTCACATACCTCCCACCTCTCTATCTTTCTCTCTGCCACTCTCTCCTTTAACCTTTCTATTTCACAGAGCGCCTAAATTCACTAAACTTTTCTCTCTCTCATTATCTCTCTCTGAAGAAGCACCGAATACACTGAACCTCTCCACTTTCTGAGTGAACATCTCATTTATGGAGACTCAATCCTTTCTCCCTCTACCTCTCACTTTCTCTCTCTCCCTGACTGGCCCTGACTCACTTTTAATCTCCTATTTTCTAATAACCCTCTTTGAGGAAAATTTAAGTTTCTATAATGTCCCCTCATTTCTCCCAGTGATAATCCTCAGTCCATCTTCCAATTCAGTGAATTGTTAAAAAAAATTAAATAACCTCATATTTTAATGTTTAAAATGGGAAGTGAGGTGAATGTAATGCTGAGGCCGGCAGCAATCTGTGTGGGTATTCTTGATGCTGTCACAGTGAGGTCACCCTCACAGGCAGGAAGACTGTTCACGGTGATAACATGAAACTGACGCCTGCTGTTTCATTCTCAGGTAACACAACTTCCTGTTTCTCTGCTGCCGGTTCCAAACCACACATCTCACTTCTGAGCAGAAAATAAATCCAGGGACCACAATCTGGTGAGAACATCTGTCAGTGCGGCTTATATCTGTCCACAGAGTCAGGGCAGAGTCACACAGATCACATTGTGGTGACATTTACAAATGAGCCGGTTATTTCTGTTCAGAGTCTCCATTCCCGGACAGAACCGGCTGTGTCTGTGGATCAGACACTGAGTTCCCTCTGCTCTCTGTAGCTGGGAACTGATAACCTGCTCCCTTATATTTTATATCATTCTTTCTGTGTTACTTGTTTCCTCTACTTCTCAGCTTTTATCTCTCGCCACCTCATCTTTCTGCTGTTTAAAATCTCAGTTTTTCTCACAGTTCCTCTGTCTCTCCTTTCCTCTGTATCTCTCTCTCTCGATATCTGTATGTTCCTATTTAATTGAGGTGTTGAATTTCATGAACGAGTTGTAATGGATTAAAGACAGAAAGAGGGAGAAAATCAGTAAACGTTGGAAAAACTCAGCCGTTCTGGCAGCATCGGTACTGAGAGAAACAGAGTTAACGTTTCGAGTCCCTGTGACTCAGAGCAGGAGAAACTGGGATTGTCCCTCTGAGATCGGGGAAGGTGAAGGGGAGATTTAATAGAGGTTTTTAAAATGTGGAAGGATTTGTGATAGTGTCGATGGGGAGAAACTGTTTCCCAAGAGCAGGAGGGATTGTAACCAGAGGACACAGAGATTTAAGATATTTGACAACAGAACCCAAGGGGGTGATGAGGAGAATGGTTTTTACACAGTGATGTGATCTGGAATTCACACTGACAGGCTGCTGGAAGCAGATTTACAGTAACTTTCAACGGGAGTTACACTTGTAGAGAGTAAATTGGCAGTGTTATGGTGAGTCAAATGAATTCGACAGTTCACTCATAGAATCTCTACAGTGCAAAAGGAGGCCATTCGGCCCATTCAGTTTGCAGTATACCTAGGCCCACCCCCACCCTATCCCTGTAACCCCACCTAACCAACACATTTTTGGACACTAAGCGGAATGGCCAATCCACCTGAGCTGCAAATCTTTGACTGGTAGGTAGGAAAACCCATGCAGATACTGGGAGAAAGTCACCCAAGGCCGGAATTGAACCAGGGTCCATGGTGCTGTGAGGTAGCAATGATGCCCTTTGTGACAGTCTGAATTTTCCTCTCCTGATGTTTTAACATTTGATCTTTTCAATCACAATGTATCTCAAAGAGAAGATAGAAACTTTGGTTTTAGCTGTCAGATATATTTCCTGTATAAATCGAGAACCACTAGAATGATTTCAGTTCCTCTACAGATGCACCTCAGATATGAGAAATCTCTGGAGTTCCCCATGTCCTCATTGCTCTCACCTTGGGTAGAACAGCTCTGAATCAGGTGGAGTCAGTCACACGTCCCTCTGTCATGATGTTTCCATTCCTATTTTATCACACACCTCCCAGTGACACTGACTATAACACAGAAACAAAAAATTAACATTGCTACCTTGCATCTTGCCCTCCTATTACTGTCTACTGATAACAGTGACAGAGTAATACACACAGTGTACACACAGTGGGGCTGGTTTAGCTCACAAGGCTAAATCGCTGGCTTTTAAAGCAGACCAAGCAGGCCAGCAGCACGGTTCGATTCCCGTACCAGCCTCCCCGGACAGGCGCCGGAATGTGGCGACTAGGGGCTTTTCACAGTAACTTCATTGAAGCCTACTTGCGAGAATAAACGATTTTCATTCACCAGAATTGGAATGACAGGCAGGTTATTGTCTAATAATAACAGTGACGGAGTTGTCACCTGGGACCCTGGATCTGGTAAGCAACAGTGCTACCCACTGTGCTACCACGACGTCCCAGATTGGCCCAGGTAGGGTGATATTTCATAGGGCGGTGCAGATTAAATGGGCCGAATGGCCTCCTTCTGCACTGTAGGAACTCTTGTGATTCCACATTGGATCCTATATGTTCACTGACACACTGCAGCCAGATTATGGGAACAGGCACTGTGTTTGTTACTCTCAAAGTGAGTGAATCCTTTGCTGTTTCCCCTCTGGGCCCCATCTCCACTATTATTGTCTGATTGTCCCACTGAGACTCTCACTGTTATTATTGGAGAATCAGCGAGTCCGCCTGAGTTTGCGGCAGCTCTCACCATCTGGAAGCGTCACAATGCCCGGGTGATTGACGGCAGCTCACGACCAATAGGAAGAGGAGGGGCGGGCCTGGAGGACCGACCGGGAGCGGCTGGTCCTCCAAACAATCAGAGTGAATGAGGGGCGGGGCCCGGTGATTGAAGCATGCGCAGTGTGGGTAATGGCGAAGGAGAACGGCTGTGTCTTCACATCCGGAATTGGTAAAGAGCGTTTAACAATATGGAGTGAGCGAGAGATCGCGGGTGCGGGCGGAAACGGTGTGTAAAGTTGTTGCAATCGCAAACCTTCGAAAAGTTTGCGGGTCCCAGTTTGTACCGAGCGGAGCTGCAGCTCCTCATATTCGGCTCGGGTTAACGGCCGCCATCTTTATTGGATGTGCATCAGGGCGCATGCGCGTTAATCATCTTTGTCGGGGCGATGTTTCAATGAGTGGGAGGAGCCTGTTCCCCATTGTTCAGAATGGAGACAACTTGTCCATCAAACTGGATTAGTCTTTGAGTCCCAATGTCTTATTGATGATGCAAAGCGGTGGCAGAGATGGAAAGAAAAGGAAGCCAATCCTGCTCTCCGGATTTCACTGTCTTATTAGACATTCTGTCCCATGTGTCCAAAGCTCTGCGGCTCTGTTCAGCCACATGAAAACCCAGGGCAGAAACTCACAATCCTGAGTCAACATCACCCTCAAATCTGGGGACTGCTAATGGAAAAGCGGGTCAGTGTGCAGCGGGGGGCACGAGCGGTCATCCTGGACCAGGGAGCACGAGGAGCGAATGTTGTGAATTTCTATTCTGGACTGACAGTGATTAATTTTGGAAACTGTTTTTACAGGGGATTAGTAGGGGAGGATTTACACACAGCAAATGCAAACCAGGAGAAATAGTTATTTTTCCTGAATTACGTTTCTGGACTGACAGTGATGCCTTTGTAAACTTCTTTCACGGGGGATTAGGAAGGGATTTGTAGACAGGAAACTCACAACCAATCCTCACATCAAATTCTGACAGCACCATTCGGGTTATCAGGACCTGGAGATTATCGACCTTGGGTGTAAGCATCGAGTTCAGATCATTATCACTTACTGTATAAAATTACTACCTCCTATCTCTCCTGTAGATCTTGTTCACAATCTTAAATCTGTGTCCCGTAATCCTTTTACAATCTGCTGATGGGAACACTTTTAAAAAATCTTTTGCTGCGTTTGCTATTGTTGATGCTGGGTGTCTGTCTGGTTTAATTCCTTTTTCATGTTTTTGTTGTGGTTGAATGAGCTTGGACCAGTCCATTTAGGATCCAGAACACAATTGAAGTCCCCTCCAAGATATAATTGATCTGTATCCAGGTCTGGGATGGATCCCAACAATTTTTTCCCAAATGCCACATAATAATAATCTTTATTATTGTCACATTCTTTATTATTAACACTGCAATGAAGTTACTGTGAAAATCCCTTGGACACCTATTCCAGCGCCTGTTCAGGTACACTGAGGGAGAATTCAGAATGTTCAAATTACCTAACAGCACGTCTTTTGGAACTGTGGGAAGAAACCGGAACACCCGGAGGAAACCCACGTTGACACGGAGAGAACGTGCAAACTCTGCACAGACAGTGACCCAAGCCGGGAATTGAACCTGGGTCCCTGGCACTGTGAAGCAACAGTGCTAACCACTGGGCTGCCGTGCTACCCAGTTAGGGTCATAGACATACACCAGCACCACCAATGTACCTGCCTACGACCCGCTGACCACCATGTATCTCCCATTAGTGTCAGGAACGAGCCCAGTGATCGAAAGAGGAATCTCTTTATTGATTAGAATTGCAGCAGCTCGAGCCCTTTGTCAATGCCCGAGTGAAACACTTGGCTAACCCCTCCGCCATCTGGTCTGATCTTTATTTTGTTTTCTATATATTTAGAGTACCCAATTATTTTTTTTCCAATTAAGTGGCAATTTCCCGTGGCCAATCCACCTAACCTGCACAGCTTTGGGTTGTGGGGCGAAGCCATGGTGACATGGGGAGAATGAGCAAACTCCACACAGCCAATGATGCGGGGCCAGGATTGAACCTGGGACCTCAGCGCCATGAGACAGCAGTGCTAACCACTGTGCCATCGTGCCACCCTGGTCTGATCTCTAACCCGCAAGTGAGTCTCCTACAAGAACACCACACCAGCATTTAGATTCATTCAGTGAGCGAAAACACACAACCCCTTCACTGTTCCACCCAATCCCCTTACATTATAGGTGACCAGCCGAATCCGGGGTCTCCAACCCCCACTTCCCCATCATGGAATCAGCCGGTTCCACCGTGAGGGACGATCGAGTAAATCTTCAAAAAGTACAGGCCAAGGGCCCACACAAGATGGCCGCCACACACACCCTGAGAGAAAAACAAAAACAGTTCTATAGTCATCACCAGCAAGCTCACCCCATCTCCCCCCATTTCCTGCCAATGTCCCACCCAGATACACAAATTGAAACCAAATCCCCCCCCCCCCCCCCCCAGGCTCTGACCCAGACAAAACCAGCCAAAACTGGTTCAACAACTGCAGCCCCCACCTCACTCTCATTCACCAGCTTACTTCTGGCAGGGCAACCCCTCTGAGAACAAAAAGAAAAAGACGATGATATTGCCCACCTCGAGGATAAATCTTCACTGGAATAACTGGGTGAATCCCTTTCCACACTCCGAACAGGTGAATGGTCTGTCGCTGGTATGCCTGGTGATAAGTCTTCAGCTCACATGGGGATCTGAATCCCTTCCCACTGTCCCCATATTTCCATGGTTTCAGCATGCTGCTGGTGTTGTTTTTGCTTTCCATGTTTGACGATCAGTTGAAGTCTTGTCCCCACAGAGAGCATGTGTACGGTCCCTCCCCGCTCTGAATGGTGATGTTTTTTCAGACGGTGTAACTGGTTAAAGCTCTTTCCACAGTCAGATCACTGGAACACTCTCACTTGAGTCGAGTGTGTATCGGGTTTTTTTAGTCACACTGATCTTGAAAATCTTTTCCGACAGACAGTGTTGTTACATGGCACAGATAAGATATATTATTTACCATTCTGCAATGAAGTAAATTTATTATTATTTCTTCTCTTGTAATATAAGACTGTAGCTACGTTATAGATTTCCAGTCATCTCTTCCCTCAGATGGTTGTTAGTCTTTGGATTTCTCTTCCACAGGGACCGGTTGTATCTGGGCGTTATTGAATATATTGAAGCACAAGTTTGACAGATATTTTATTGACGATGGAGTTCAGGGTTATGGGGAACAGGTAGGAAAATAGAGTGAAAGCTGAGATGAGGAAGGATTTCTTCACTCGAGGATGTGGTGAAGCTTTGGAATTCTGTACCCCAGAGGAATGTGGAGCCTCAGACATTAGGTATGTTCAAGACAAATGTTGCTAGGTTTCCAGATATTGAAGATATCGAGGGATATGGGGATCGTGTGGGGAAAATGGTGCTGAGGTAGATCGGCCAAGGATCTCATTGAATGGTTAGCAGACTCGGTGGGCCGAATGGCCAACTCTTGCTTCTATTCTAATCTCTGTGTCCTGGTCAGGAAACAGTGAGCTGAGCTGGGATCTGTCAATCAGCCTGAATCAGCACCTTCAGGAGAATTGGGAGGGTGAATATTAGATACAGCAGAGTGAGAACGGAGGGAGAGTGTGCGGGATGGAGATTTACAGCTTTTGGAGAACGAGAGAGGAAATAATGTTCCATCGGAACTAGAATTGTCTGCGCTGAATTTTAATAATAATAATCTTTATCGTCACATGTAGGCTTACATTGCAATGAAGTTATTGTGAATTTCTATCCTGTGCTCACTGATGACTTTGTAAATTGTTTTTAAAGGATGTTGGAAGAGGAGGAATTATAGACAGAAATCTCAATCACCATGTCTCGATGTGACAAACTTGCTCTATTCCTTCTGATCTGAATATCATCGGCGAGAAGGAGAAATGTTTGTCCGATCTGTTGGCTTCAAAAGATTTTAAAAGTGAGTGTGACTGGAAAAGCACCGAGACCCACACAACACACACCCGAGTGAGAGTGTTCCAGTGAACTGACTGTGGAAAGAGCCGAAACCAGATACACAGCCTGAAAAAACATCACACCATTCACAGTGAGGAGAGACAGTGCACATGTTCTGTGTGTAGATAAGGCTTCCACTGATTGTCGAACCTGGAGAGACACGAGGAGACCCAAAACATGGAGAAACCGTGGAAATGTGGGGACTGTGGGAAGGGATTCAGAGCCCCATCTGTGCTGGAGATTCATCGACGCAGTCACACTGGGCATCGGCCGTTCACCTGCTCTCAGTGTGGGAAGGGATTCACTCTGTTCTCCACCCTGCAGTCACACCAGCAAGTTCACACTGGGGAGAGGCCATTCACCTGCTCTCATTGTGGGAAGGGATTCACTCGAGTATTCCACCTGCAAACACATCAACGAATTCACACTGGGGAAAGGCCATTCACCTGCTCTCAGTGTGGGAAGGGATTCATTGATTCATCCACCCTGCGGAAACATCAGCGAATTCACACTGGGGAGAGGCCGTTCACCTGCTCTCAGTGTGGGATGGGATTCAGCCATTCATCCAACCTGCGGAAACATCAGCGATTTCACACTGGGGAGAGACCATTCACCTGCTCTCAGTGTGCGAAGGGATTCCGTGATTTATCCAACCTGCGGAAACACGAACGAGTTCACACTGGGGAGAGGCCATTCATCTGCTCCCTCTGTGGGAATGGATTCACTCAGTTATCCAGTCTGCAGACACACCAGCGAGTTCACAATGGGGAGAAGCCATTCACCTGCTCCCTCTGTGGGAAGGGATTCACACAGTTCTCCCATCTGCAGACACACCAGCGGGTTCACACTGGTGAGAAGCCATTCACCTGCTCCCTCTGTGGGAATGGATTCACACAGTTATCCAGTCTGCAGACACACCAGCGAGTTCACACCGGGGAGGAGCCATTCACCTGCTCCCTCTGTGGGAAGGGATTCACACAGTTATCCAGTCTGCAGACACACCAGCGAGTTCACACTGGGGAGAGACCATTCACCTGCTCTCAGTGTGGGAAGGGATTCATTGATTCATCCTCCCTGTGGAAACATAAACAAATTCACACTGGGGAGAAGCCATTCACCTGCTCTCAGTGTGGGAAGGGATTCACACAGTTATCCAGTCTGCAGAGACATCAGCGAGTTCACACTGGGGAGAAGCCGTACACCTGCTCTCAGTGTGGGAAGGGATTCAGCCTTTCATCCAACCTGCGGAAACATCAGCGAGTTCACACTGGGGAGAAGCCATTCACCTGCTCTCAGTGTGGGAAGGAATTCATTGATTCATCCAACCTGCGGAAACATCAGCGAATTCACACGGGAGAGAGACCATTCATCTGCTCTTAGTGTGGGAACGGATTATATAGAAAATAGGAGCAGGAACAGATCATTTGGCACTTTGCACCTGCTCTGCCACTCATTATGATCATGGCTTATCATTCGACTCAATATCTTAATCCCGCTTTCCCCTCCATTTCCTTTGATCCCCTTCGCCCTCAGTGCTGTATCTACCGGTAACTGCTTTTTGAAAATATACAATGTATGGGCCTCAACTATTTCCTGTGGTAACAAATTCCACAGGCTCACCACTCTCTGATGAAGACATTACTCATCTCTGTCCTAAATGGTCCACCCCGTATCCTCAGACTGCGACCTCTGGTTCTGTACACTCCCACCATCGGGAAAATCTTACCTGCATCTAATAATAATAATAATCTTTTATTGTCACAAGTATGAAGCTACTGTGACATGCCCCTAGTCACCACATTCTGAGACCTGTTTGGATAAGCTGGTACGGGAATTGAACCCGCGCTGCTAGCTTTGCTCTGCAACACAAACCAGCTGTTTAGCCCACTGAGCTAAACCAGCCCTATCTACCCTGTTAGAATATTATAGGTTTCTATGAGATTCCCTCCCCCCACTCCAGTATTCTGAACTCCAGCGAATACAATCCTAACTGATTCAATCTCTCGTACGTCAATCCCACCATCCCAGAAATCAGCTTGGAAAACCGCTGCACTCCCTCTCAAGCAAGAACATCCTTCCTCAGATAAGGAGGCCAAAACTGCACACAATATTCCAGGTACGGCCTCGCCAAGGCCCTGTACAATGACAGCAAGATATTCCTGCTCCTGCACTTGAATCTGCTCGCATTGAGGGCTAGCACACCATTTGCCTTCTTTACTGCCTGCTGTACCTGCATGCTTAGTGACAAAAGAACAAAGAAAGGACCAGCATGGGAACAGGCCCTTTGGCCCTCCAAGCCTGCGCCTTGGTTCTTCTGTTTAATTGATCTTGGTGCTTCTCACAGAAGAAAACTATCAGGGTATGAGTGGCAAGTTGTCTGAAGTGCACTGGGGAACAACATTAAACAGTATGGCGGATTCAGGCAATCAGTAATATTTAAGGAGTTATTACAGATTTACACTGGGATCAGTTAGGTCAGTTGGCTGGTTTGTGATGAGTGACACCAACAGCACAGGTTAAATTCCCATACCGGCTGAGGTTAGCCATGGTCTGTGTCAGTATTTATGCTCTACATGATCCTCCATCCACCCCTCTACATCTCCCTCCATCAGCATCTCCCTCTATTCCTTTCTCCCTCATGTATGTATCTAGCTTTACGTTCAATGTATTCATGCTGTTCACCTCAACCACTCGCTGTGTTAGTCAGTTCCACATTCTCACCACTTGGGTAAAGAGGTTTCGACTGAAATTCCTATTGGATTATTGAATCCCTTCATAATCTCAAAGACTTCCATCAACCTTCTGTTTTTCAGAAAAAAGCAGCCCCAGCCTTTCCTGAGTGTTAAATGCTCTCAGTTCTGTATATTATGAATCTTTGTTGCACCTTCTCCAGTGCCTCTATTTCATTTTTCTCAATGGAGATCACCAATGTTGTCAGTGCTCCCAGTGTCGTCGAACCATCGTTTTAAACAAGTTGAACATTTCCTCCGTGCTTTTCAATTCTATCCCTCTAGAATGGAACCCAAGATATGGGCCCCACACTTCAGGAAATATGTGAAGTTCTTAGTTAGGGAGTAGAGGACATTTACAAGAATGGCACCAGAGATGAAGGACTCCAGTTAGTTGGAGTGACTGGAGCAGCTGAATTTCTCTCCTGAGATCACAGCATCTGGAGGGTGGGGAATGGAGGCATTCAGCCCTTTGGGACCGTGTTGGCTCCCTGTGGAGCAAGCCAGTCTGTCCCTGAATCCCTGTGTGTTTATTTCTCTCAGTGCCCGTCCAATTTCCTATTGAAATCCTTCCATCATCTCTGCATCTCCTACCCTCATAGGCAGTAGGTTCCAGGTCATTACCAATCGCTTTATATGTAAATGAGGCTCCTAGAGCACAGAGGAGTCCATTTGGCCCATTTTTCCCATGCCAGCTCTCTGTACAGCCACTCATTTAATCCCATAGTTCGACTTTTGTTTTCTTTTTCAGAATGTACCAAATTCCCTTTTGGAAGTTACAGTCCAATGAGATTCTAGCTCCATTTATGGACAGTGCATTCCAAATCACAACAACTCGCTGTGTTTTACAACAAATAATTGTGCTTATGGCGTGTCTGGAGGCTCACAGAGCATTTAAAATGGTGTCAACGCTGTGGTTATTACACAAAATTAAGACTCAACCTTTATCAATGATTCTGGAGAGGACACCAAGTATAATGTATCCGGGTTTGTGGACAATTAGAACAAGTCACATTTCTATAAAACCTCTCACTACCACTGGACCTCCTAAAGTGTTTCAAAGCCAATGGAGTTCTTTTGAAATATATTCACTGTTGTAATGTAGGAAACTGTAAGTACCATGTGTGATCACATTTAGTTATAAAATTGTCATTAGTAACAAGGTCAAGGAAGCCCTTTTATACATCTAACATGTGTTTTTCTGCAGCCATTTCACCTTTTGTACCTTTTCTATATTAACTATATATTTATTTCATAACAAAAAACACCAATTATATTAATGATTATTCTGTAGTGAACATTGATTATCATTAGCGAATTGGTGTATTCAGTAATTATTTTGTAAAGGCTAGATCTTTATTTAAAAAACAAACATCATCAACCAAAATGTTTCCAGAAACTGCAGAGCTTTCAGAATTTGTTTGAAAAAATAAATTACTTTGTAAATTTGAGAAGTTCCAAGACATCATATTCTGCCAAGACTGTGTGGGCCAGGCAGTGGAGTAATGGTATTGTTACTGGGCTAGTAATACAGAGACCCGGGTTAATGCACGGTAGCATGGTGGTTAGCAAAAATGCTTCACAGCTCCAGGGTCCCAGGTTCGATTCCCGGCTGGGTCACTGTCTGTGTGGAGTCTGTACGTCCTCCCCGTGTGTGCGTGGGTTTCCTCCGGGTGCTCCGGTTTCCTCCCACAATCCAAAGATGTGCGGGTTAGGTGGATTGGCCATGCTAAATTGCCCGTAGTGTCCTAAAAAGTAAGGTTAAGGAGGGGGTTGTTGCGTTACGGGTATAGGGTGGATACGTGGGTTTGAGTAGGGTGATCATTGCTCGGCACAACATCGAGGGCCGAAGGGCCTGTTCTGTGCTGTACTGTTCTATGTTCTATGTTCTAATGCTCTGGGGATCTGGGATCGAATCTGCCTATGACACATATTGAAATTGAATAACAGTATCGAATTAAAAGTCTGATGATAACATCCTTGATTGTTGTGAAAACACATCTGGTTCACTAATGTCCTTCAGGAAATCTGCTCTCCTTACGTGGCCTGGCCTACACGTGACTCCAGATCCACAGCAATGTCGTGGTTGATTTGTAAGTGCCCCCTGAAATAGCCTCACAAGACACTCAGTTCAAGGGCAATTGGAATGAGCAGTAAATGCTGATCCAGCCAGTGACCCCCACCTCCCATGAATGAATAATTTTTAAGGCGGCTCATTGTTCAATCTGAAGACGAGTAAGAAACTGTCTCTTTGATTGGTTTTGATTTATTGTCACGTGTACCGAGGTACAGTGAAAAGTATTGTTCTGCGTACAGTCCAGACAGATCAAATGCTAAAGTTCAATATAAATTCTATGGCTTATGGTCTTACAAGTTGAGACATCAGTTTTAAAGGAACAGCTGTCTTCATGTAATCAGTGACCCGGCCTCCCAGCCGAACCATTGACATCTGCAGCAAGACTGTGCAGTTGAACATTGCACAGGACCATTGGTACTATGCTTCCAGCTGTTTCGTAGCGTGGAGGTTATCACATTCACCTAACGCGCAAAAGGTTCCTGATTCAACACTGTCAGAAGCATTAAATGCTTCTTTTTTTTATTTAAAAAATTTTTTGGGGGGGGCAATTTAGCGTGGCCAACCCACCTAACTTGCACATCTTTGGATTGTGGGGGTGAAACCTATGCAGACTCGGGGAGAATGTGCAAGCTCCACACGGACAGTGACCCAGGGCCGGGATTCAAACCCAGGTCCTCAGCACCGTAGGCTGCAATGCTAACCACTGTGCCCTGTGCTGCCCTAAATGCTTCACATTTATGATGTGGCGATGCCGGCGTTGGACAGGGGTGGGCACGGTAAGATGTCTTACAACACCAGGTTAAAAGTCCAACAGGTTTATTTAGAATCACTAGCTTTCGGAGCGCAGCTCCTTCCACAGGTAAATGAAGATGTGGGTTCCACAAACACATATACAGAAAAATTCAGTGATGCGAGATGGTACTTTGAATCCGAGTCTTTGCAGGTAATTAAGTCTTTACAGGTCCAGATGTGCAACCGGAGAGAGGGATAATCACAGGTTAAAGAGGTGTGAATTGTCTCAAGCCAGGACAGTTGGTTGGATTTCATAAGCCCAGGCCAGATGGTGGGTGGTGAATGTAATGCAACATGAATCCAAGGTCCCGGTTGAGGCCGTAGTCATGTGTGCGGAACTTGGCTATCAGTTTCTGCTCAGCGATTCTGCATTGCCATGCGTCCTGAAGGTGGCCTTGGAGAACGCTTACCCGAAGATCAGAGGCTGAATGGCCTTGACTGCTGAAGTGTTCCCTGACTGGAAGGGAACATTCCTGCCTGGCGATTGTCATGCGCTGGTTTAGCTCAGTGGGCTAGACAGCTGGTTTATGATGTACAACAAGGCCAGCACCGCGGGCTCAATTCCTATACCAGCGTACCGAAACAGGTGCCAGAATGTGGCGACTTGGTGATTTTCACAGTAACTTCATACAACGTCTGCATGGTCGCGCCAATGTACCACGTCTCTGGATATCCTTTCCTGCAGCGTATGAGGTTGACAACGTTGGCTGAGTCGCACGAGTATGTACCGCGTACCTGGTGGGTGGTGTTACCACATGTAATGGTGGTACCCATGTCGCTGATCTGGCACGTCTGCAGAGGTTGCCATGGCAAGGTTGTGTGGTGTTATGGTCGCTGTTCTCTTGAAGGCTGGGTAGTTTGCTGCAAACGATGGTCTGTTTGAGGTTGAGCGGATGTTTGATAGTAAGTAGTGAGGGTATGGGGATGGCATTGGCAAGATGTTCGTCTTCATCAATGACATGTTGAAGGCTGCGAAGATGTCGTAATTTTTTCGCTCCAGATAATTCATCAGGCAAATGAGTCTCCAGGAGTTCTTCCACAACCCCAAGGAGGCCGACAGTGAACCCAATGAGACAACCAGTAAACCAGAACAGCAGACTGAGAGATCTGTGGGACTGGAAGATCCAGCCAGCAGGAAGGACTGGAAAACCAGACCCATTGAAACAATCCGATCAACTGATTCTGCTGCTCCTCTTTCACTAAACCACTCAGTAAAACTGCCTTGAAGACCTTTCTTGTCCAAATTCTGAACTCACATCTTTCCTGTCTTTTCCTGCTATCTCCCATCATGCTCTCTGAGCTCATCTTGTCTCTGATACTTACCCTTTGCTCCTTTGGCTCGATTCTCATTAAACTGTTGAACGTCCAACTTCCACAATCTCCAGGCTGTAACCAGGGCCGGCTCAAGGCACCGGCAACACGGGCAGTCGCCCGGGGCGCCATGTGCTAGGGGGCGCCAGAGACTCGGGTCCCGCGCATGCGCAGTTGGGCCGGTGCCAACCAGCGCATGCGCGGTGGCCGCCCTCCCCCTCGGTCCGCCCCCCCCCGGCTCGGTCCGCTCCCCCCGCCCACCCCCCTCGGGTCCGCCCCGCCCTCGGGTCCGCCCTGCCCCGCCCTCGGGTCCGCCCCCCTCGGCCTCGGCCCCCCCCCCCCCCTCCCCCCAAAGGGCGCCGAAGTTCAGCTTGCCCGGGGCACCAGCAACCCTAGGGCCGGCGCTGGCTGTAACTGGCCAAAGCTCTTTCCACAATCAGTTCACTGGAACACACTCACTGGGTGTGTGTGTGTCTCAGTGTTTTTCCAGTCACACTGATGAAAAATGTTTGTTCTGTTTGTGGGAAAATATTTTCCCACAAACAGAACAAATACTTTTGATTCCACATTCACATTCTAATGGTATTCAGGTCTTGATCAATTAAGTGACGCTGTCGGATCTTAATTTGATATTTGGTTTATTTCCTATCTGAAAATCTTCTTCTGATGCCCTGGAAAAGGAGTTTACAAAGGCCACACTATGAGTACAGGGTAGAAATTTAGAACAGACAATTCCAGTTTCTGGGGAACCTTTTTTTCTCTCTTCTTTCCCCAAATCTGTAAATCCCCGTCCCACACACTCCTCCCTCCTCCCTGGGCTGAAAGCCAAATAAAGTATTAGATCATTATTTCTGTATCTTTTTACCAAAGTTATATAATTAGAGGTAAGAATATGCTTTATTAGTTACTTCATTCATGACTTGTGACAGACATTAATCTGAATCACCCTGACTGAGCCGACAGAATAACAGATGTGAACCTTGTGTCCAGAACTGACTGTGTGGAGATTGGATGAGCAATCGCGAAGATCATTTCTCCAAATCTTCCAGGATTTCCTTTGTTCTTCCTCTCCCTCTCAAACTAATTATATTGGATATCAGACTCAGAGTCCATTCTGGTTCTCTTCCTGCTGACTAAATAACTTCAATCAAATATGGAGAAGATTGAATCCACTGTTCGGTCCCTGCTCCAATCTCCATTCCTGACATACCGACTTCATCCATCTTCTTGGCAACAGGGTGAGGCAGGGGTGGGCAAACTACGGCCCGCGGGCCGCAAACGGCCCGCCAAAGGTCTTTATGCGGCCCACCAAGTCATTAAAAAAAAAAAAAAATTTTTTTTTTAATTTAAATTTTTTTTATTTTATTTTAAGGTTAATGGGGGGGGGGGGGCTGTTGGGTTACTTACTGGTATAGGGTGGATACGTTGACTTGAGTAGGGTGATCATTGCTCGGCACAACGTCAAGGGCCGAAGGGCCTGTTCTGTGCTGTACTGTTCTATGTTCTATATGAGGCGCCCAGAATCATAACCGGGTGAAGTAATTATTTTACTTAATATACTATGCGGCCCTTTAAAATTGTGAATTTCTGAATGTGGCCCTTGCACAGAAAAGTTTGCCCACCCCTGGTCTGAGGCTTAGCCAGGCTCTGTAAATTTGGTTTCACACTTGATCCAATATGATCTACTGCCCTCAGAGCATTTACAATGCAGAAGGAGGCCATTCGGCCATTCTAGTCGGCACCGGCCCTTGAAAAGTGCACCCGAGCTCAGCCCACACCTCCACCTATCCCCGTAACTCCCCCTAACCTTTTTAGATACTAAGGCAATTTACCATCGTCACCTCCCGATTCGACAATTCCATTACACACCTGGCTGCTCTCCCACATTCTACCTCTGGAAACTTCAAGCGATCCACAAGGCTGCTCCCCATGTCTTAATTCACAGCAAGTTCCTTTCCCCTATGATCCCTGTGCTCCGAGACTTGCATTCGCTCCCAGTCAATTCTCACCCTTGTTTTCAAATCCCTCCATGGCGTCGTCTCTCCCTGTGTCTGTCATCTCCTCCAGCTCCACAACCCCCTGAGATATGTACACACCTCTGATCCTGTACTCTTGTCCAACCCCGATTCTAATTACTCCACCATGGTTTTATGTTCCCTTGGCCCCAAGCACTGAATTCCCTCCCTGAACCTCCCCATCTCCACCTCACTTACCTCCTTTCAGACTCTTTAAAACTCGCCTCTTTGACCAAGTTTTTGGTCACCTGCCCTAATATCTCCTTTTGTGTCTGGCTGTGTCACTTTATTTTATAATGTTCCTGTGAAGTTGACTGGGATGATTTAAGATGTTAAAGGTGTTATATAAATAGAAGTTGTTGTTGTTGACTGTAACCCTGACCTCCTGTTTTACAATATCCCATTGGTTTCACAACAAACTCTATCTCGGATTTTTTGCCCCCTGCGAGTTTGCAGCTTCGAAAAGACGGCGGCCGTTAACTCAGGGCTGTCACCGGGAGCAGGCCGCAGCTGTCCCCCCGCTCCATGCAAACCCGGGCCCGGAAACTTCTTATTGGGATTTGCAGCCTCCACCGGGTTTCAGTGAAACCTCCCGGCCGAGTCCAGTATCGGCACTGCGCATGCTCCAGCTCACAATGCCCAGGGACTGCTTGACGGCAGCTCGGGACCAATAGGAAGAGAGGGGTGGGTGGGGACGACCGAGTGGTTGCAGCGGGTCCTCCAACCAATCGGAGTGAAGGAGGGGCGGGGCTGAGCCCGGTCTCTCACGTGATATCGATCATGCGCAGTACCGATTATAGTTCAGTATTCAAGTGGCCGGGTGGAAATCTTGAACCGGTCAGGTCGCGCTCGGGTGAGTCATGAGGGAGGGATGGAGCCGGCGGATGGGTCGGAAACCTTCATAAACACTCCGTGTAGCCCAACCCCCGAATATGAAGCTAGGATACAGCAGTTAAACCAGCGAAAGCTGCTCAGGCTTATCCCCGAGACAGGCCCGGGTGGCCGTGCGCATGCGGAGGGAGGGAAAGCCTCGGGTTTGCCCCGCCTCCCATTCACTCTGATTGATTGGAGGACCAGCCGCTTTTGTTCGGTCATCAAGCTATTGGTCCGAACTCGCCGTCAATCAGTCCCCGGGCATTGTGAGCTGGAGCAAACCCTTCACCATCATTGTCAGCTCCCTGGTTTGCAGCTGCGGAGCTTCTCCCTCCCTCCCGGGAACAGGCCCAGGTTAACGGGCACCATCCTGCTTCACACACTGGAGGGTGGGTCACATCACAGGATGGGGGAGGGGGGATAATAAATAAGAGCTTACATTTTTTATTCAAATCAATGAGGACAGCGTGGTGGCATAGTGGTTAGCACAATTGCTTCACAACTCAAGGGTCCCAGGTTAGACTCCTAGCTGTATGGAGTCTGCATGTTCTCCGTGTGTCCGCGTGGGTTTCCTTGTCCAAAATTGCCCTTCGTTTTGGGTGGGGTTACCGGGTTATGGGGAAAGGGAGGAAGTGTGGGCTTGGATAGGGTGCTCTTACCAAGAGCCGGTGAAGAGTCGATGGGCCGAATGGCCTCCTTCTGCACTGTGAATTCTATGATTCGATTACTCTGATCTCTGGGAAGGAAGGAAATCCTGGCAGGTGGGCGGGGTGGATTCACAAACATCCGCTGGAAATGGAATGAAATGAAAATCGCTTATTGTCACGAGTAGGCTTCAATGAAGTTACTGTGAAAAGCATTCCGGCGCCTGTCCGGGGAGGCTGTTACGGGAATCAAACCATGCTGCTGGCCTTGGTTTGCTTTCAAAGTCAGCGATTGAGCCCACTGTGCGAAATAGCTGCAAACCCAAGCCCCCAATAAGACCCATTGATTTTATTGTCAGTCTGCAGACAGGAGCTGGAGAACTGAATGCAGGCAGAGGAGAGGGAGGGAGAAAACTGGGAGTGGAGGAAAGAAATGGTGCAGATGGTGAGATGGGTTTGGATTTCAGCCCAGGGAGGAGGGAGAGTGTGTGGGACGGGGATTTACAGCTTTGGGGGAACAAGAGAGGGAAAAATGTTCCAGAGAAACTAGAATTGCCTGTTCAGAATTTCTATCCTGGACTGACAGTGATGGCTTTTGTAAACTCCTTTTACAGGGGATTAGAATTGGAGAATTTGCACACAACAAACTGAACCCAACAGAAAGGTTTGTCTCTTTGCGATTTCTATCCTGCATTGACTTTTGTAAAATGAGAGATTTCAGCGATCAGGAAATATTAAATGGAGTGGGGCCTTTTTCTATTGAAAACAAGGAATTAAGCAGTGACCTGATACAAATCTTAAAAATTATCAGTAGTTTGGAGAGGGGTGATGTGAGAGAGTGACCATCAATAAATAACTAGTCATAAATACAAGATAGTTACGAATAAATCAAAGGGGGCAATACAGACAAATGTATTTACTTACAGGTTTAGAATGTGCAACTCATTACCATGGAAAGATGAGATTGGTGGGACAGTACGAGATTTGTGCCAAGTATGGACAGCAGCAGAATCTGTGCCAGAATGGCCTGTTTGTGTCTTATATATTCACAGTAATTCAATGTAATCACCTTTTACAGAATATTTGCAGAAGCATCATCATGTCGAGATCTGACAGTCACTTGATTCATCAGGACCGGCCTTTCAACGTGGAAGGAGAAATGTTTGTTTTGTCTTTGGGGAAAAATGTTAAAAATCGCTTTGATTGGAAAAGCACCAAGACACAGACATCTAAGTAATTTTCCACAGTTAGCTGGAACTGAGTTTCAACCAATCACACAGCATGAAATGAAATTGCAACATTTACATCAGGGAGACACCGTACTCTGGCTTCAACTGATGATCCAAGTTGGAGAGACATAAGGACATTCGCACCACAGGAATCAAGAAGCAGCAATTGAACATTCAGCCCCTTGAGACTGTTCCACCATTTAATAACATCACGGCTGATCTGATAGTGACCTAAAATCTGCATCCCACCTATACCTGATAACCTGTCAATAACTATGAAGAAACCATGGAAGTGCGGAGACTGTGGGAAAGGATTCAATTCCCCGTCTGATTTGGAAACTCATCGACGTATTCACACTGGGGAAAGGCCATTCACCTGCTCCGTGTGTGGGAAGCGATCTACTACGTTATCCAACCTCATCACACACCAGCATGTTCATACTGACCAGAGACCTTTTAAATGTGCTGACTGTGAGAAGAGCTTTAAAAGCAGGAAGGATTTACTGTTCCACCAACGCAGTCATACTGGGGAAAGGCCGTTCACCTGTTCCGTGTGTGGAAAGGGATTCACTCAGTCATCGAACCTCCGGACACACCAACATGTTCACACTGATAAGAGATCTTTTAAATGTTCTGACTGTGAGAAGAGCTTTAAAAGTAAACGGTGTTTAATGATACATCAACGCACTCACACTGGAGAGAGGCCGTTCACCTGCTCTGTGTGTGGGAAGGGATTCACTTGTTCATCCCAGCTTCTAACTCATCAATCTGTTCACACTGATCAGAGACCTTTTAATTGTTCTGACTGTGAGAAAACATTTAAAAGCAAAAGGGATCTTCTGAAACACCAACGCGTTCACACTGGGGAGAGGCCATTCACCTGCTCCAAATGTGGGAAGGGATTCACTCGGTCAGCCCACCTTCTGAGACACCATCGTGTTCACACTGGGGAGAGACCGTTCAGCTGCCCTATGTGTCGGCAGGAATTCAATGATTCATCCAACCTTCTGCAACACCAGCGAGTTCACACTGGGCAGAGGCCGTACTCTTGCCCCGTGTGTGACAAGAAATTCACTCAGTCATCCCACCTGACTACACACCAACTTGTTCACACTGATCAGAAACCTTTTAAATGTTCTGACTGTGAAAAGAGATTTAAAAGTAAACCGAATCTGCTGAAACACCAGCGACTTCACACTGAAACAGAATAATAGAATTTACAGTACAGAAGGAGGGCATTCGGCCCATTGAGTCTGCACCGGCCCTTGGAAAGTGCACCCTACTTAAGCCCACACCTCCACCATAACTCCGTAACCCCACCTAACCTTTTTGGAAACTAAGGGGGAATTTAGCCTGGAAAATCCACCTGACCTGCACCTCTTTGGACTTGTGGGAAGAAACCAGAGCACCCGATGGAAACCCACGCAGGCACGGGGAGAACGTGCAGACTCCATGCAGACAGTGACCAAAGCCAGGAATTGAACCTGGGACCCTGTTGCTGTGAAGCAACAGTGCTAACCACTGAGCTACCATACTGCCCACACATGGAAACATTACTGGGGAGTCACTGGGAGAGGCTGTTCAGCAGCTCCGCGTGTGGGAGGTGATTCACTCAGTCAAACATCCTGCACAGACGTCAGCAAGTTCCCAGACAACAGCAGGGTTTGGATTCGGCTGTTGTTGGTGATGTTAGTCATATCCAGGACTGAATGATGCCTGGACGTCTATTTCCAGTTGGGCTCCACAGTTTTCCGGTATATATCAATGATTTAGACTGAAATTAATGCACCAGGATTATACAAAAGTTGCTGATGTGTTTTAGACAATGAAGGAGAAAGCTATGGACTAGGTCAGGCGGAGAGAAAAATGGTAAATGGAAATTTGGATAATGAGAGGTTAATAATGTTAATAATTAAATAAATAAAGACACGGCAGGACATCCCAGCCCAGTGGAATACACATCCAGTTCCATGTGGGAAAGCCAGGGCACTTCCATTGCGCTGGAAATGTCATCAGCTGGAGCAGCAGGAAGCAAAGGGGATTGGTCCAGAGGTATTTTTGTGACTGGAGACTGTTTCCAGCGGAGTTCTGGATTGTTCTGGACAAGATTCCACGCTTTGTGTGGTATGCATGAATGATTCACACTTTAACATAGGGACATGGTTGAGACATTTGCAGTGTGTGATTGACAGTGAGGAATAAAGTTGGAGACTACAGGAAGATATCAGTAGACTGATCAGCTGGGCAGCAAATGGAGATCAATCTGGAGGAGTGTGAGGGAATAAATACACTTGTGGTTCGTGTACAAGGACACACACAACTTTCTCGACTGTGGTATTCTGCAGTCTCTCTATTTAAATTATTATTATTATTCCCAACATGGGACAACTTCACTTTTTCCCCAAATTGTACTTTGGGTGGGATTCTCCCAGCCCCGGGCCGGAGAATCCCTGCAACCACACCACGCCGCCCCGATGCCGGCACGTGATTCTGTGCTCCCCGGAGAATTGGCATCGGCGTGTTTGGTGCGGTGCCGGTTGCAGGCTGCTGTACGCGGCCGGGCCAACGATTCTCCGGCTCGAATGGGCCGAGCGGCCGCTCTGAAAAGGCAGTCCCACTGGCGCCGTCCACACCTGCTCGCAGCTGGCAGGAACTCTGCGCTCAGGGTCGGGGGGCGGCCTGTGGAGGAGGGTGCTCTGACCTCTGGGGGGGGGGGCTGGCCCGCTATAGGGGCCCACCGATCGGCGGGTCAGCCTCTCGCTCCCCAGGCCTATTTTGTTACGCACCGGCCCCTGAACTCCCGCGCCATGTTGCATCGGGGCCTGCACGTTGAGGGAGGCCACCGCGCATGCGCGGGTTGGCGCGGCGCACGGTTCACGCCGGGATGGGAGGCTGGAACGGCGTGAACTGCTCCAGTGCCGTGCTGGCCCCCTGTAGGGGCCAGAATTGGTACTCTCCGTGGCCCGTTCATGCTGTCGTTAAACGCGACGACGTTCCCGACGGCGTGGACACTCTGACGCCGAATGTGAGAATCCCGCCCAAGATCTGCCAAATATTTCCCACTGACTTACTCGATGTATGATCTTTCTGCAGGCTGTGTAACTGGCTGAAGCTCTTTTCACAGTCAGTTCACTGAAACACTCACTTGAGTGTGTGTGTATTGGCACGTTTCCAGTCACAATAATATTTGAAATCTTTTCCCATGGGCAGAATAGACTTAACATTGCTCCTTCCACATTCAAAGGCCTGTAATATTCTGATCCTAATTAAATCGAATAACTGTTAACCGTGTAGGTGGCACGGTAGCACAGTGGGTAGCTGTGTTGCTTCACAGCACCAGGGTCCCGTGTTTGATTCTCGCTTGGGTCACCGTCTGTGCGGAGTCTGCACGTTCGCACCGTGTCTGCGTGGGTTTCCTCCCACAAGTCCTGAAAGATGTGCTTTTTAGGTGGATTGGCATTCTGAATTCTCCCTCAGTTTACCCGGACAGGCACCAGAGTGTACCGACTAGGGCCTTTTCACAGTAACTTCATTGCAGTGTTAATTTAAGCCTACTTGTCATAAAGATTATTATTTTTTTAAAAGAAATTTAGAGTACCCAATTCATATTTTTTTCCAATTATTGGGCAATTTAGCGTGGCCACTCCACCTAGCTAGCACATCTTTTGGGTTGTGGGGGCGAAACCCACGCAAACACGGCGAGAATATGCAAACTCCACACGGACAGTGACCCAGAACCGGGATTGAACCTGGGACCTCGGCACCGTGAGGCCGCAGTGCTAACCCATTGCATCACCGTGCTGCCCTGTAAAGATTATTATAAACTCATTGTCCCATCTCCACCATTCCTTGCCTCCACTCCCAGTTTTCTTCCACCCTCTACTCTGGCTCGGTTCAGTTCTAACCAGTGTGCAGACTGAGAGTGAAGTTAACGACTCAATAATTTTCTCTCCCAGTCACTGAGACCCAGAAGCCCCACTCACTCCCTGTTCCCTCACCACTCTGCTCCTCCCTGAATCAAAATGGCAGCCAATAGCCTGTGACTGTTCCCGGGGAAAAAATTGGGACCAGCAGGTTTTTATTCTCAGCTTGTGGCCATCAGCAGGTTTTATCTGGAGACTCAATTCTCTGCGTATCTGTAACCGTCACAATGCCCGGGTGATTGACGGCAGCTCCCGCCCAATAGGAGGAGGAGGGGCGGGCTTAGAGGACTAACTGAGAGCGGCTGGTCCTCCAACCAATCGGGGTGAATGAGGGGCGTGGCCCGCTGTGATTGCAGTGTGCGTAATGGCGACAGAGGGTGGCTTCTTCTTCAGCTCCGCAATTGGTAAGTACGGACGGAGCGAGGAATCACGTGACTCTGCGGAAACGCTGCGTAAATATGTTGTGTGAGTTACAAACCTCCGAAAAGAGCTGACTGGACCACCCAGTTTGTACCGAGCGGGACTTCAGATCCTCACGTTCAGCCTGTGTTATCGGCCGCCATATTTAATAGACTCCATGTGCATCAGGGCGCATGCGTGATCGCCATCTTTATGGGGCGAAATGTCCAATGACCCGGAGGAGCATTTAAAAAAATATATCTTCAGGCATTTTCATTAAAATAAACCAAAGCAGAAGAAAAATCAACAAAAAATCCAACATTGTAGCTAACCAACACCAACTCCCCTCTGCTCCCCACTGGGAGGAGTTTGTAACCCATTGTTCAGAATGGAGGATTGTTACCGGTTGTTCAGTGTGGGCAGCACGGTAGCACCCGTATATAGCACTGTGGCTTCACAGCACCAGGGTCCCAGGTTCCATTCCCCCGAGGTCACTGTTTGTTGTGGAGTCTGCACCTTCTCCCCGTGTCTGCATGGGTTTCCTCCGGGACCTCTGGTTTCCTCCCACAGTCCAAAGATGTGCAGGTTAGGTGGATTGGCCATGATAAATTGCCCCTTAGTGTCCAAAAAGGTCAGGAGGGGTTATTGGGTTACGGGGACAGGGTGGAAGTGAGGGCTTAAGTGGGTCGGTGCAGGCTCGATGGGCCGATTGGCCTCCTTCTATGTATCTCAGCCAATCGATCATTGAGTCCCAATGTCTCACTGGTGAGGCAGAGTAGCGGCAGAGAAGAAAGAACGGCCGGAGGGGGGGGGGGGGTGGGGAGGTGGCACAGTTGATTTCACTACTGCCTCACAGTGCAAGGACCTGGGTTCGAATCCGACCTTGGGTGACTGTGGAGTTTGCACATTCTCCCCATCTTTGTGGGTTTCCCTCCGGGTGCACCGGTTTCCTCCACAGACCCTTTCACTCTCTCTCTCTACTCCAGTAGAGGTGAACCAGTTGGGTTTCTATGCCAATCCAGTAGTTTTCATGGTCACGTTTTCCTTTTGCCGGCCCCACAAATTACCAGATCGATTCAGATCAATTTCACAACCTGCCTTTGTGTTTTTGTGGGTTCTCGCTCACTCCCATTTTTCTGTTTTAAATCAATTTCACAGGGTATTACAAGGGGAGGCTTTGCAATTGGGGAACTGACATCGAACATGATATCAGAATCTGATGGAGACAGCCAATTTATTGTAACCTGAACATCATTGGATTTGGAACATGGAAGGAAAAAGCACCGATTACAGTGGGGGGAAACTGTGCCCTGTGTGTGGACAAGATTTCAACCAATCATCTGGATTTTTGGAACATAATTGCAGTCACGACAGGGAGATGCCTTGGAAATGTGGTGACTGTGAGAAGGGATTCCATTACCCATGCCAGTTGGAAACTCATCGACGCAGCCACACTGGGGAGAAGCCATTCACCTGCTCCCAGTGTGGGAAGGGATTTGGTCACACATTCACTCTACTGAGACACCAGCAAATTCACACTCAGGAGAGGACATTCATGTGCACTGTGTGTGGGTTGGGATTCAATTGGTCATCCAACCTGGCATAACACCAGCGAGTTCACACTGGGGAGAAGCCGTTCACCTGCTCCCAGTGTGGGAAGACATTTGCTCACTCATATACCCTGCGGACACACGAGCGAGTTCACACTGGGGAGAGGCCATTCATATGCTTCCAGTGTGGGAAGGGATTCACTCACTCAGCCAATCTGCTGAGACACCAACGAGTTCACACTGGGGAGAGGCCATTCACCTGCTCCCAGTGTGGGAAAGGATTCACACAATCATCCCACCTACTTGCACATCGATACATTCACACCGGGGAGAGGCCATTCACCTGCTCAGTGTGTGGGATGGGATTCAGTCAGTCATCCAACCTGCTGAAACACCAACAAATTCACAAGTAACTGTTATGATTGGATTATGCTGTTAATCATATTCAGGATTGAACTATGTTCATTTGAGTCTGTTTCTGCTGAATTAAAGAATACCTCCAGCTCAGTTATAGGTGTTAATATAGTTAGTCTTGGAAAGGGAGGATTTGCAGTTAGGAAACACAAACTAAACATCACATCAGCATCTAACACTCACCGAATTTATCGTTAATTGAATATCGTCGGATTTTGAACTTGGAAGGAAAAAGCACCGTTCACAGTGGGGAGAAACCGTACATGTGTTCTGTGAGTGGATGAAGCTTCAGTTGATCATCTGGCCTTTCGAAACATAAATGCAGTCACACTGGGGAGAAACTGTGGGGACTATGGAAAGGGAATTGATTAGCCATCCCAGCCAGTAGTTCATCAGTGCACTCACGCTGGGAAGTCACTTTTCACGTACTCTGAGCATGGAAAGGGATTCACACACTCATACCACTTGCACGCACACCGACATGTTCACGCTGGGGAGAGGCTGTTCACCTGCTCCCAATGTAGGAAGGGATTTGCTCATTCCTCCAATCTGCTGAGACACCAGTGAGTTCACACTGGGAGAGACCATTTAAATGCCCAGAGTGTGAAGAGTGTTATAAAGATTCTGGGGAACTGATGTCCCATTAACATGTTCACACTGAAGAGAGACCATTTAGATGCTCTCACTGTATCATAGAATTTATAGTTCAGAAAGAGGCCATTTGGCACATCGAGTCTGCACCGGCCCTTGGAAGGTGCACCCGACTTAAGCCTCCACCCTAACCCCGTAATCCAGTAAACCCACCTAAACCTTTTGGACAGTAAGGGCATATCAACATGGCCAATCCACTTAACCTGCACATCTTTGGACTATGGGAGGAAACCGGAGCATCCGGAGGAAACACAAACAGATACGGCGACAATGTGCAGACTTCGTACAGACAGTGACCCAAGCCAGAAATCAAACCTGGGACCTTGGAGCTGTGAAGTAACAATGCTAACCACTGTGCTACTGTGCCACCCAATCAGCAGCTTACCACTCAAAGGACTGGGTTCAGACAATCATCTCACCTCACTGTACAGCAGCGTCTTCACACAGGGGAGAGGCCATTCACCTGCTACCAGCATGGGAGGGGATTCACTCAGATTCCAACCTACTGATGCACCAGCAAGTTCACAAGCAACTTTGGTGATTGGATTGTTTTGGGAATCGCAGCCTGGACTGAACCATATTCATTGGGGTCTGTTCCTCCCACAAGTCCCGAAATACATGCTTGTTAGGTGAATTGGACATTCTGAATTCTCCCTCTGTATAGTAGGTGGATTGGCCATGATAAATTTCCTTTAGTGTCCAAAATGGCCCTTAGTGTTGGGTGGGGTTACTGGGTTTTGGGGATAGGATGGAGGTGTTGACCTTGGGTAGGGTGCTCTTTCCAAGAGCCAGTGCAGACTCGATGGGCCAAATGGCCTCCTTCTGCACTGTAAATTCTATCTATAAGAACATAAAAACATAAGAACTAGGAGCAGGAGTAGGCCATCTGGCCCCTCGAGCCTGCTCCGCCATTCAATTAGATCATGGCTGATCTTTTGTGGACTCAGCTCCACTTTCCGGCCCGAACACCATAACCCTTAATCCCTTTATTCTTCAAAAAACTATCTATCTTTACCTTAAAAACATGTAATGAAGGAGCCTCAACTGCTTCACTGGGCAAGGAATTCCATAGATTCACAACCCTTTGGGTGAAGAAGTTCCTCCTAAACTCAGTCCTAAATCTACTTCCCCTTATTTTGAGGCTATGCCCCCTAGTTCTGCTGTCACCCGCCAGTGGAAACAACCTGCCCGCATCTATCCTATCTATTCCCTTCATAATTTTAAATGTTTCTATAAGATCCCCCCTCATCCTTCTAAATTCCAACGAGTACAGTCCCAGTCTACTCAACCTCTCCTCATAACCCAACCCCTTCAGCTCTGGGATTAACCTAGTGAATCTCCTCTGCACACCCTCCAGCGCCAGTACGTCCTTTCTCAAGTAAGGAGACCAAAACTGAACACTCCAGGTGTGGCCGCACTAACACCTTATACAATTGCAACATAACCTCCCTAGTCTTAAACTCCATCCCTCTAGCAATGAAGGACAAAATTCCATTTGCCTTCTTAATCACCTGTTGCACTTGTAAACCAACCTTCTGTGACTCATGCACTAGCACACCCAAGTCTCTCTGAACAGCGGCATGCTTTAATATTTTATCGTTTAAATAATAATCCCTTTTGCTGTTATTCCTACCAAAATGGATAACCTCACATTTGTCAACATTGTATTCCATCTGCCAGACCCGAGCCCATTCACTTAACCTATCCAAATCCCTCTGCAGACTTCCAGTATCCTCTGCACTTTTCGCTTTACCACTCATCTTAGTGTCATCTGCAAACTTGGACACATTGCCCTTGGTCCCCAACTCCAAATCATCAATGTAAATTGTGAACAATTGTGGGCCCAACACGGATCCCTGAGGGACACCACTAGCTACTGATTGCCAACTAGAGAAACACCCATTTATCCCAACTCTTTGCTTTCTATTAATTAACCAATCCTCTATCCATGCTACTACTTTACCCTTAATGCCATGCATCTTTATCTTATGCAGCAACCTTTTGTGTGGCACCTTGTCAAAGGCTTTCTGGAAATCCAGATATACCACATCCATCGGCTCCCCGTTATCTACTGCACTGGTAATGTCCTCAAAAAATTCCACTAAATTAGTTAGGCATGACCTGCCTTTTACGAACCCATGCTGCGTCTGCCCAATGGGACAATTTCTATCCAGATGCCTCGCAATTTCTTCCTTGATGATAGATTCCAGCATCTTCCCTATTACCGAAGTTAAACTCACTGGCCTATAATTTCCTGCTTTCTGCCTACCTCCTTTTTTAAACAGTGGCGTCACGTTTGCTAATTTCCAATCCACCGGGACCACCCCAGAGTCTAGTGAATTTCGGTAAATTATCACTAGTGCATCTGCAATTTCCCTAGCCATCTCTTTTAGCACTCTGGGATGCATTCCATCAGGGCCAGGAGACTTGTCTACCTTTAGCCCCATTAGCTTGCCCATCACTCCCTCCTTAGTGATAACAATCCTCTCAAGGTCCTCACCTGTCATAGCCTCATTTCTATCAGTCGCTGGCATGTTATTTGTGTCTTCCACTGTGAAGACCGACCCAAAAAACCTGTTCAGTTCCTCAGCCATTTCCTCATTTCCCATTATTAAAACTCCCTTCTCATCCTCTAAAGGACCAATATTTACCTTAGCCACTCTTTTTTGTCTTGTATATTTGTAAAAACTTTTACTGTCTGTTTTTATATTCTGAGCAAGTTCACTCTCATACTCTATCTTACTCTTCTTTATAGCTTTTTTAGTAGCTTTCTATTGCCCCCTAAAGATTTCCCAGTCCTCTAATCTCCCAGCAATCTTTGCCGCTTTATATGCTTTTTCCTTCAATTTGATACTCTCCCTTATTTCCTTAGATATCCACGGTCGATTTTCCCTCTTTCTTCCGTCCTTCCTTTTTGTTGGTATAAACCTTTGCTGAGCACTGTGAAAAATCGCTTGGAAGGTTCTCCACTGTTCCTCAACTGTTCCACCATAAAGTCTTAGCTCCCAGTCTACCTTAGCTAGTTCTTCTCTCATCCCCTTGTAATCTCCTTTGTTTAAACACAAAACACTAGTATTTGATTTTACTTTCTCACCCTCCATCTGTATTTTAAATTCCACCATATTGTGATCGCTCCTTCCGAGAGGATCCCTAACTATGAGATCATGAATCAATCCTGTCTCATTACACAGGACAAGATCTAGGACCGCTTGTTCCCTCAGGTTCCATTACATACTGTTCTAGGAAACTATCGCGGATACATTCTATAAACTCCTCCTCACGGTTGCCTTGACCGACCTGGTTAAACCAATCGACATGTAGATTAAAATCCCCCATGATAACTGCTGTACCATTTCTACATGCATCAGTTATTTCTTTGTTTATTGCCTGCCCCACCATCTGATTACTATTTGGTGGCCGATAGACTACTCCTATCAGTGACTTTTTCGCCTTACTATTCCTGATTTCCACCCAAATGGATTCAACCTTATCCTCCATAGCACCGATGTCATCCCTTACTATTGCCCGGATGTCATCCTTAAATAACAGAGCAACACCACCTCCCTTACCATCCACTCTGTCCTTCCGAATAGTTTGATACCCTTGGATATTTAACTCCCAGTCGTGACCATCCTTTAACCATGTTTCAGTAATGGCCACTAAATCATAGTCATTTACGATGATTTGTGCCACCAACTCATTTACTTTATTCCGAATACTACGAGCATTCAGGTAAAGTACACTTATGTTGGTTTTTTTACCTGTTTTGAATCGTAACATCTCCAGTTTTATTCCTTTTGTTATTACTGGGCCTATTCACTGTGCTCCCCTCAGTTACTGTACCTTGTACTGTCGCCCTTATGGATTTCTGACTATGTCTTCTCTGCCTTGCACTTTTCCCCTTACTTCCTTTTGTTTCTGTCCCTGTTTTACTACCTTCCAACTTCCAGCATTGGTTCCCATCCCCCTGCCACATTAGTTTAAACCCTCCCCAACAGCTCTAGAAAACACCCCCCCTAGGACATCGGTTCCAGTCCTGCCCAAGTGCAGACCGTCTGGTTTGTACTGGTCCCACCTCCCCCAGAACCGGTCCCAATGCCCCAGGAATTTGAATCCCTCCCTCTTGCACCATCTCTCAAGCCACGCATTCATCCTATCTATCCTAACATTCCTACTCTGACTAGCTCGTGGCACTGGTAGCAATCCTGAGATTACTACCTTTGAGGTCCTACTTTTTAGTTTAACTCCTAACTCCCTGAATTCCGCTTGTAGGACCTCATCCGGTTTTTTACCTATATCGTTGGTGCCTATGTGCACCACGACAGCTGGCTGTTCACCCCCCCCCCCCCCCCCCCCAGAATGTCCTGCAGCCGCTCCGAGACATCCTTGACCCTTGCACCAGGGAGGCAACATACCATCCTGGAGTCTCGATTGCGTCCACAGAACCGCCTGTCTATTCCCCTTACGATCGAGTCCCCTATCACTATAGCCCTGCCATTTTTCTTCCTGCCCTGCTGTGCAGCAGAGCCAGCCACGGTGCCATGACAGAACAGTGCCGAACAGGGGCTGGAATGTGGCAACTAGGAGATTTTCACAGTAACTTCATTGCCGTATTCCTATAAGCCTACTTGTGACAATAATAAAGATTATTATAAACTCCAACCCTGTTGTAAGAAATTAAATTCTGAATAAAAATCATGTCAAATCAGTTTGTGTTAATCAATGGGCGGCACATTAGCACAACAGCGCCAGGGATTCGGGTTTAATTCCTGGCTTGGGTCACTATGTGGAGTCTGCACGATCTCCCCGTGCCTTTGTGGGTTTGCTCCAGGTGCTCTGGTTTCCTCCCACAAGTCCTGAAAGACGTGCTTGTTAGGTGAATTGGACATTCTGAATTCTCCCTCAGTGTACCCAAACAGGCGCCGGAATGTGACAACATGGCGCTTTTCACAGTAACGTCATTGCAATGTTAATGTAAGCCTACTTTGACAATAATAAAGATTATCATTATTATGACTGGAATTAATTGCAGGAATCTTCCAAAGAGCCAGCACTGGTATAATGGGCCAAATAGTTTCCATCTGTGCTGTATCATTCCATAGAATAATTAATATTCAACATGAACAGTAGTAGGCCATTCAGCATTTCAAGCCTGCTCCTCCATTTCATAAGAAAATGGCTGATCCAACACTAAGTCCATTTTCCTCCCTTCTCTCTATAACCCAGATTTCCGTAAATTATTAAAAACCTATTGATATCAGCACTGAAAATTTTCAGAGATTCGGCCTCCAAAGCTTCCCAGGGGAAATAATTCTTTGGAAGAAGAAATTCTTCCTCAAATGCTCTTATTCTGCAACTATGTCCTCTGGTCCTACATTCTACCATGAGTGGAAACATCCACCCAATATTTACCCTGTCTAACCCTCTACAAATCTTGTATGTTTCAATCATATCATTTCTCATACTTCTGCACTCCCAGGAGTACAGACCCAACTTGTTTAATCTTTACTCATATGGAAATGTCTCCATACCTGGGATCATTGGTGTAAATCTCCTCAATACTGCCTCCAATTATATTATATCTTTCCTTAAATGAGGGGACCAAATCTCCCTTGAACTAAACAGCAGCATCACATTTGCCTTCCCTATTACCTTCTGCTCCTGTAGGCTAGCTTTCTGAGTTTCATGAACTAGAACTCCAAGTCCCTTTGTGCTGCAGCTTTCTGCAGTCTCACCATTTAAACAAAAATCTGCCTTCTCATTCATTCTTCCAAAATGAACAATATCACATTTTCCCTCATTGATTTGCAGTTCAACATCAGTAAATAGAGAAGGAGAGGAACCAGTGACTGTGAGATTGACGCAGACAGACTAAGCACCCTGAGAGAAGGAGTCAGGGAAAAGTTGGAAAAAGTTTTAAAAACTCATCGTGTACCGATAGGAAAATAGAGGTCTTTTAGAAATGGAATATAGCAGCGCAGATATTCACAATAATTTATGTGTTGTATTTATTAATTCGCTTCAATTGCTTCACAAAATTATTTTTCTTCTATTTCGATGCTTCAATGGCGCTGCGGTTACCCAGCATTCCATGTGCTTGTGAATGTGCCCTATTCACTCTGCGGGAGGTCAGTGCGTAGGCTCAGTGCTGAGCTCTCCGGAACATGCGCAGTGTCGCCTTGCCCAAAGGCGGGTGAGTGCGGGAGGGGTTTTTGTTAATGGGAGAGAGCGGGCGGAATGGGAGGAATGGAGTCGGGAGGTGAGGGTGGGGAGGGAGCGGAGGCTTCATAAACACCCGGGATAGGCCCCAAGCCCAAATATCACCTCGCAGGTCCGGAGTTTGTAGGTCGGAGGCTTTTTCCTGAGAATAGGCCCAGGTTTAAAAACCATCTTGTTTCAGCTGGAGCAGTGCGCATGCGGGACTATTTTGTGTACCTAGCTCGAGTGGGCGGGGCTTCAGGATCCCAGTGACCAGGAGAGAAAATTTTTGACACGTTGATCGTCATCTAAATCTGCTAATGGATGGGAAATGCCTCAAGCGGTAAATAACGGCTGATTAAAGGGGGGGGGGGGGGTAATTGAGGTGGCGGAATGGATGTGGAGGCTCCATAAACACACTGTGGAGATGCCAGGATAAGATTATGAATCTAATGTTCAATCCTGCGGGACAACATCCAGGAGACTGGACCCATTTGTTTGGGGAGGGAACAGTGCGCATGCGTGGTGCTCCCTGTCCTGTCAGCAGGAGGAGAGAATGTGGTGAATTACTCTCCTGGACTGACAGGGATGGATTCTGGAAACTCCTTTCAGAGGGGGTTAGAAGGGGAGGATTTACACACAGTAAACTCAAACCAAGAGAAATATTTTTCTCTTCTGAATTTTTAATCCTGCACTGACAGTGATGACTTTTTACAGGACATTAGAAGAGCAGAATTTTAAGGTTGAAAACTCACCCAAGATTCACTTCAAAAACTGAGAGTCACTTAGTTCATCAGTACCCAAATGTAAGTGTTTCTGTTTTACAGAAGGTTAAAGATTTAAACATTTGTGCAGCTGGAAATAGGGTGGAGCAAGATTTGCAAACCAGGATGTTACTTAACCGGAGCCAGTAGGTCAGTGAGAACAGGGGTGATGAGTGAGTGGGACCCAGTTCAGAGAACATGGTAGCAGATATTTGGATGAACTCAAGTTTGGCAGGTTCCCTACCCTGAACAACATCACTGAACCAGTTTGGTTTTTACAACAATCCAGCAGTTTTTATGGTCACTTATTCCTCGTGCCGGCCTCACAAGTGACCAGATTCATTCGGCTCAGTTTTACAACCTGCCTTTGTCTGTTTGTAGGTTTGCTCTTACACCATTTTCTATTTTTAATCAATTTCACAGGGTATTAGAAAGGGACAATTTGCAGTTTGGAAACTGAAACCAAATATCACATCAGGATCTGATTGAGTCGCCCAATTTATCGTAACCTGAATATCTTTGGATTTTGAATATGGAAGGAGAAAGGACCATTCGCAGTTGGGAGAAACTGAACACGTGCTCTGTGTGTGGACGAGACTTCAGCCAATTATCTGACCTCTGGAACCACAAGTGCAGACACAATGGGGAGAAAGCATGGACATGTGGAGACTGTGGGAAGGGATTCAATTATCCAGTTGAGCTGGAAACTCATCGGCGCAGTCACACCGGGGAGAGACCGTTCACCTGCTCCACATGTGGGAAGGGATTCAGTCTGTCTTGCAATCTGTTGGCTCACCAGCGTGTTCACTCTGATGAGAGACCTTTTAAATGCCCAGACTGCGGGAATTGCTATAAAAGTTCTGGGGAAGTGATGCGCCATCAACGTATTCACAGTGACGAGAGGCCTTTCAGGTGCTCTGACTGTGGGACTGGATTCAGGCAATTATCTGACCTCACTGTACACCAGCGAATTCACACTGGAGAGAGCCCATTTACCTGCAACGAGTGTGGGAAGGGATTCAGTCGGTCGTCACGCCTGATGACACACCAGCGAATTCACACTGGAGAGAGACCATTCTCCTGCGCTGTTTGTGGGAAGGAATTCACTAATTCTTCAGCACTGCTGAAACACCAGCGAGTTCACACGGGGGAAAGGCCATTCACCTGTTCTGTGTGTGGGAAGGGTTTCACTGGGTCAACTGACCTGCTGGAACATCAGCGTATTCACAGCGGGGAGAGACCATTTGGCTGCTCCACGTGTGGGAAGAGATTCACTCAGTCATCAACCCTGCAGACACACCAGCGAGTTCACACTGGGGAGAAGCCATTCACCTGCTCCATATGTCAGAAGGGATTTGCTCACTCATCCACCCTGCTGAGACACCAGCGAGCTCACAAATAACTGTTTTGATTGGATTTTGCTGTTTATCCATTTGTCCTTGGGGTTTGTTTCGGAGTTTAAGAAAGTCCAGCCCTGTTATAGGAATGAATATTCCAGTTAACAGTCAAATCAGTTTTGTGCTAAGCACACATTGTGTTAGGTCTTTTTAATATCTCCAACACAAGCTAGTTCCTTTTAAAGGGATCTCCCTCTCCCCTCTATTCCCTATCCTCCCCTCCAGAAAGACAGAGGAGCCTTGAATTCTTTGAGGATATAATAAGCAGGGTGGATAAAGGGAACCAGTCAATGTGTGTTTGGATTTCCAAAGGCTTTCAGTACGGTACCACATACAAGGTTACTGCAGAAGATAAGAGCTCGTGGTGTTGGGGGTGATATATTCGCACAGATCGAGGTTTGGAGAACTATCAGCAAAGAGTGAGTTGGGATAAATGGGTCATTTTCAAATTGGCACACTGTAACTAATGGACTACCCCTGGGATTAGTGATGGGGCCACAACTATCCAGATCTATGCTAGGGCTAAATCGCTGGCTTTGAAAGCAGACCAAGGCAGGCCAGCAGCACGGTTCAATTCCTGTACCAGCCTCCCCGAACAGGCGCCGGAATGTGGCAACGAGGGACTTTTCACAGTAACTTCATTTGAAGCCTATTTGTGACAATAAGCGATTTTAATTTCATTTTCATTTCATACACTGATAACACCCAGCTCCACCTCACCACCATCCCTCTCCATTCGTCCACTATCACTAAATTATCAAACTGCTTATCCCACATCCAGTATTGAATGAGCAGAAATTTCTTCCAATTAAAAATTAGGAAGATCAAAGCCATTGTCTTCAGTCACAATTAGAAATTCCCTTTCCTAACTCCCAAGTCCATCCCTCTCCCTGGGAACTGTCTGAGGCTGAACCACACTCTGCACAATCTCCGGGTCAGATTGGACCCCAAGATGAGTTTGTGATCACATATCCAGACCATCACTAATACCAGATATTTCAATCTCCAAACTCTAGCTTGTCTCCACCCCCATCCCCACTCAGATGCTGCTGAACCCTCATCCATGTCTGTGTTACCTTTAGACCTGATTCCAATACATTCCTAACCAGCCTCTCCCATTCACCCCACTCCCACATGGAAATGTGAGATTATCCTAATCTCTGCTGCCCTTGTACTTTCTCACATCCAAGTCACATTCACCGTCCTCCATTGGCTCCAAGTGAAGTAATGCCTTGATTTAAAAATTTGAATCATTGTTTTCAAGTTCCTCCACAGTCCTGTCCCTTCCTATCTCTACAATCTCCAGTCCCACCATCCTCTGAGATATCGACATTCTTCTCAGTCTGGCTTCTTTGTCATCCCTGATTTTAATTACTTTACTATTGGTGGTGGGGCCGAGGAATAAAACCGAAACTTCTCCAGCTCCCTCTCCTGATGAAAGATTCCTGTTATTCCTTCCTCTCCAATCGAGGTTTTGGTTATCTACCCAAATATCGCCCTATGTGACTCAGCATCAATTTATTCTTTACGAACCTCCTCTGAAATAAAAATCGCTTATTATCACAAGTCGGCTTCAACGAAGTGACTGTGAAAAGCCCCTAGTCGCTGCATTCCGGCGCCTGTTCGGGGAGGCTGATACGGGAATTGAACCATGCTGCTGGCCTGCCTTTGGTCTGCTTTAATAGCCAGCGATTTAGCCCAGTGTGCTAAACCAGTCCCTTGAAACATTTTATTCCATTAATTGCATTATATAGATACATGTTGTTACTGTTTCACAACAGCCATTTTGCTCAAAATAAGATTCCACAAACTGCAATCAGACTGATTACTGTGGCGCTTCAAGAACCCAGGGGGAAGGGAGTATTCATTTTTCTCATGTTTACAGGGTATATTCAAGAATCAACTTCTTTGTGGTGAGCCGGTGGGTCTTGGTCAGGGTGGAGGGGCAGAGTACGCAGGGATGGTAATCCCAGACTACGCGCCCCATTGGTTGGAGATACAGCTGAGATCGGGATGGGAGCAGAGTCTGGGGTGGAGGCTTGATTCGAGGTTGTTGGCAGATCGAGGGTTTTGTGATAAAGTGCAGACTATGACTAAAGATTATGCAGAATTGAACCAAAATGGGGAGGTGTCGGTGGCTACACTTTGGGAAACACTAAAAGTGGTGGTCCGAGGGGAGATTAGCTTGTTCAAGGCACATGCGGACAGGTAAAGGAGGGAGGTATATGAGCGGTTAATGAAAGATAGTTGAGGTAGATGGGGAGGACTCAAGGGCCCCACCACGGAGGGATTGGTGAGGAGGAAAAAGTTACAGAGGCAATTTGATAGGTTGACGACGGGGAGGGCGGTAGGACAGCTAATTAGGGCAAAGGGGGGCAATACGAATATGGGGAGAAGGCAAGTCGAATGTTGGCACATCAGTGACGGAGGCAGGCCGCATCCAGGGAAATTTGGGGGCTACAGACTGAGGCAGGGGATGTGGCCTTGGAGCCATGAGGCATTTAGGGATTATTATAAGGAGCTGTATAGGGCAGACCCGGGGTGTGAAGAGGGGGACATGGGACAGTTTTTAGATGGACTGGAGTTTCTACAGTTGGAGGAAAAGAAGAGGCAGTGCTGGAGGAGCCCTTGGGGCTGAGGGAGGAAATGGATAGTATAAGGGGTATGAAGTTAGGGAAGGCCCCTGGGCCCGACGGTTACCCAGCGGAATCTTATAAGGAGGTTGTGACGGACCTGGTGCCATATCTCTTGTGAGTGTTTAATGAGGTGTTGGAGAAGGGGGAGCTGCCGGAGATGACGCAGGAAACAATCACATTGATACCACTGAAGGGGTGCCTGTTATACGTTGCAACGGTGGCGGACCCACAATGTGGGTTCGTGAAACTTTGAACTGCACAGGTGGACAAGGCAGGGATGCCTGCTGTTGCCATTGTTGTCTGCACTAACTATGGAGCCACTGGCAATGGCTCTTAGGGGGTTGATAGAGTGGCAAGGGATTATGAGGGGACATAGGGAGCATAGTTGTCACTATATGCGGACGAACTGCTATTGTATATAATGGACCCGCTGGAGAGCATGGAGAGGATTATGGGCCTGTTGGGGAAGTTCGGGGCGTTCTCAGGATATAAGTTAAACGTAGGGAAAAGTGAAGTGTTCCCAGTGAACGCGTTGGGTCAGCGAGCCACCCAGGTGGGGTTGCCATTCAAAGTAGCTAGAGACAGGTTTAGGTATCTGGGGATTCAAGTAGCGAGGCAATGGGCGATGCTACATAAATGGAATTTAACAAAGCTGGTGGAGGAGGTTAGGGAGGATCTGAAGAAATGGGACACGCTGCATTTTACTCTGGCAGGAAGGGTCCAAGTGGTGAAGATGAGAATTTTGCTGCGGTTCCTATTCATATTCTAGACACTTCTGATATTTGTACCGAAGGCCATCTTGTGAAAACTGGATATGATTATTTCAGATTTTGTATGAGCAGGGAAGGGGCCAAGGGTAAGAGGACCCTGTTATGTAGACACAGGCAGAAGGGAGGGTTGGCTTTGCTGAACCTGCTGCATTATTACTGGGAGGCAAATGTGGAGAAGGTGAGGCAGTGGCGGAAAGGAGAGGGGGCAGAATGGGTTAGGGTGGACGACGAATCCAATCGGGGATCCAGCTTGAGGGCTATGGTGACGACGGCTTTGCCAATGGTGCCAAGGAAATACGTGTAGAGCCCAGTGGTGCAGTCTACAGTAAAGGTCTGGAAGCAGCTGAGGAGGCATTTCAGGATACAAGGGATGTCATTGTTGGCGCCGCTGTGTGAAAACCATAGTTTCAAGCTGGGGCGGAGGGGGTGGGGGAGGAATAGACGGTATGTATAGTAAGTGGAGAGAAGTGGGGCTGGCTCAGGTGAGGGTTCTGTACCTGGAAGAGAGGTTTCCCAGTGCAGAGGAACTGAAGGAGAGGGTAGAGATCCCGAGAGGAAGTTAATTTAAGTACCCATAGGTAAGAGACGATGCGCGGAAACTTTGGTAAGAGGTTCCCAGGTTACCGACGTACACCCTGTTGGATTGATTGCTGCTTCCGGACACGGAACGGAGGGCAGGACTGAGAACATATAGAGGTGGCTGGGAGAGCAGGGAGGTGAGCAGGTGATGAAGATTAAGGAGAGGTGGGAGGGAAGGTTGGAGGGAGATAAGTTCGGGAGTATGGAGTGAGACATTATAAAGGGTAAAAGTAGCTGCCTCGTGCACAAGGATGAGCCTGATACAGTTCAAGATTGTACACAGGGTGCACATGACTCGGGCAAGAATGATTGGGTTCTTCCAGGGGGTAGCAGATGAGCATGAGAAGTGTGGGCGGGTACCATGCACAAATGTTCTGGGGCTGCGAAAAGTTGGAGGGTTTCTGAGAGGGAGAGATTGCGATGCTAACAAGGATAGTGGAGGAGATTGAGCCGGAGCCTTTGGGGCGATATTTGGCATATCAGAGAAGCCGGACCTGATGGAGGGGAGGAAGGCCGATGTTGAGGCCTTCGCCTCCCTTATTCCCGGTGAATTTTATTGGAGTGGCGATCAGCAACACCGCCGGGTGTAGCAGCCTAGCTGGGTGACTTGTAAGACTTTCTTTGGCTGGAAAATATCAAATATGAATTAAGGGTTTAAGTGGAGGGTTTTGAGGCAAGGCGGGGGATGTTTGTGGCCATTTTTGAGGAGCTGTTCCTTGAGGGGGGGGGGGTGAAAAGGGGGAAAATTTGAACAAACTATAATGTGCTGGGAAGTTCAATTCCGAATTGTTTATGTTTTGTAACTTTTATTTAAGTTTGGAATAAAATACATTAACCAAAATCAGACTGATTAATCAAGTCTTTTTGGTGGTAATTGAAACATGGACTTTGGTCCCACTGCCTTCCTTGTGGACCATATATGGGGTTAGTCCATTGAATCCCTAGAGTACAGAGGGAGGCCATTCGGCCCATTGGGTCTGCACAAACCCAATGAAAGAGCACCCGACATAGGGCCACTCCCCTGTCCTATCCCAGTCACGCCACCTAACCTGCACATCTTTACACTGGGAGGAAACTGGAGCACCTGGAGAAAACCCACACAGACACAGGGAGAACATGCAGACTCCGCACAGACAGTGACCCAAGGCAGCTTTGACAAAGACGCATCCAGACTCGAAACGTTAGCTTCCCTTTTCGCTCCACAGATGCTGTCAGTCCTGCTAAGATTGTCCAGTATTTTCTGTTTTGGTTTCAGATTCCCGCATCCGCAGTAGTTTGCTTTTATCTACAACTTTATATCAGTTACAAAACTGAACAAAAGTTCTCGTGTTCGTTTAGCACCCTCCGAGCATATCAAAGTGATCAGTCAATTATGGATTTTGGAAGGAAAAATGAAGAGAGGCAGTATGAACTAAATAGAAACATAGAATCTCTACAGTGCAAAAGCTCCATCAGCCATCTGAAAGAGTACCCTACCAACCCATTCCCCTACCCTATCCCCTGCAACCCCACCTAACCTGCACACTAAGGTGTTTTATCATGGTCAAATCACCTAACCTGCATATTTTTGGACCATGGGAAGAAACCAGAGCACCCGGAGGAAACACATGCAGAAATGGGGATAACATACAAACTCCACATAGTCCTCCAAAGCAGGAACTGGTACTGAGGAAGTTCTGCTGACATAACCACTGTGTTGCATGTAAATGGTACATATTTAAATAAGGTGCCGCAATAGAATATCCTGGGCATTACTCTCCCAAGATAGGTGCACTATGGACTGAACATTATTCCACCCCTCTGTTCCCACAACGGGATAATTAATCCATCCCAGGGCGTGAGATCCAGAAAACTGAGCGTTCCAGTAACAAAGAGAAACACCTCTAAATAGAGTCCTGTTTTGTAGCCATCTCTCCATTCATTCTACTTCCTAGACTTGGACTCAACATATTTTGTCGACTGTACATTCTGCAGAGACAATGGACCAGTGAGTGGTTGGAGTCGACACTAAGCCCTGTAGCAGGTGGATTGATACAGTGGATTTCTCTGTCGCATGGATGATGCATTGGCAATAGGGTTTTCACCCCCTTTCCACCTTGAAAAATATATTTCAACCAATTGATTTAAGGCACAAAGAGAGCTTTCGATGATAGGAACAAAAAAACGAGGCCTCCTAACTTTATCTCTTAACGACAGGCCTGCACTGGATTCCAAAAACACAGCGAAAAAACACTTAGCTATTATAATGATTGGAATTAGTAACTGAAAAGTGGGAGCCATCGTACATTTCTGTATATTTTATAAATTGATTTCGATGATTGCCTCTCCGTCTGTAATCTCCAGGGGATGACAAAACAATTTTTCCTGAAGGCTATTCACAGTTAAATGGCAGTTTATTAACCCAGCGGCCCCCGCGGGTCAGAAAGTCCCCTATCAATGATTACAGGCTCAGGTGCGTCGGCGCAGTATCAACTGGTGGTCTGGGCATGCGCGATGGCAGTGGCTGTGACGGACTAAGGCGGAAGAGATGGTTCCCGGAGGCGGTAAAGGGATTGTGGGGGTCGCGGTGGAAGGGGAATCGGGAGGGGGCTGGAAATGTTCATAAACACCGGTGGAAGCCTAAAGCCTCGACTAAGAGCCCACAGGCACCGTGTTAACCCCGCGGTGACAGACCAGGTTGACAGCCGCCCTGACCCAGGGTAACCGGTCGCCATCTTGGTAGAAGCAAAGTGACTGCGCATGTGCGGCCATCTTGGTGAGGGAACAGGAAGTGGAGGCTTCGGGGTCCCAGTGACCAGGAGAAAAATCATTCTGGACCCTGGACCAGCTCCTTTCACACATCTAATAATTTAAATACTTAAACATATTTTTCTGTTGATATTTTTGAAATACTCTCGTACCGTCCTCTGTAAATCATGTATCACCGTGGCAGTCGAGTAAAACTCAGTAAGTTTCAGGATCTGCCTGAAAAGGCAGTGTGATCTGATTCCGTAATTACTTTCAAAAGAGAGGTGGACAGTTACCTGAGGATGAGGAGGTTGCAGGGCTCGGAACACGAAATGGGAATGAGGGACTGAACAAGTATGCTCTGTCTAAAAGTCAGTACAGGAAAGATGGGCTGAACACCTCTTGTGCAATGCACCTCTGTGATTCTCTAAACCTGGATGGAACCAAAATAAAATCCAAAATCGTTATTGGCCATTTCACTAAATGCAAAGAGTGCACTGTCCATCAAGAACCACTTAAGACGGGCAGCATGGTGGTGCAGCCTGATGTCGAAACACTGCAACTCTCGTTCTTTATTTTTCTCTTTTTCCCCCCGAAAAAATGGGTGTGCAACAATGTAATTTAGCGGCAGGAGCATGTGTGGCCCGGCCTTGCAATCGGCCGAAAAGCAGCAGTCACCCGCCTACAAAGAAACCGCTGCCGCTTTCGGATTGAACAGGCAAGCCATCCATCAAAACGAGAGGCTGAGAATAAAACCCCAAGTGTTAATTAAGTTGTTTTTATGCAAATTCCCATGCCATACTCTGCAAATTTAGATTTGCGAAAAGAAAATTACTCAAAACAAATTTTTGTTCAAAAAAGTGTCGAAACGGTAGAGTTTTACGGAAGAAAAACTGACATTAATGGGACACAACTTCTTAGTCCTGCAGGGGGTTTGCAGGGACCCGGAGTAGATCGCGCAGCTTTTGCTGCAGATACGGGCCCCCGCACTTCCGGCTCAGTGGCTGCGCATGCGCACGATGACGGCCTCAAGTCGCCGCGCCGTGCTCCATGGTGAACTCAGACCGTGGAGCTGGACGCAAAAAAGAAACCCCCAATCGGCCGCGCACCCGACGCTCAATCCCTGCACAAGCATTTACCAGCCGCCTATAAGGCCCCCCCCCCCCCACCTCCTACAATTGGAGCGCCCCTGACCAGGGCAGCCACAGACTCAGTCCGTGACCACCACGCGAGTATCCTGACCGGCTGGAGCACAGTAGTTCCATGCCATCGGGACTTTGGCCGGTCAGGGGCAGAGCGGGCCTCTGGCAATGGCTCCAGGTAGGTCCCAGGCGGGGAGTACGCTGCTTTTCGGGGCCCTTAGAATCGGTGAACCGGCACCAGTCCTTGCGCCGGCTGCAATTTCAGTGTTGCGGTGCAGAGAATCCAGCCCATTGTCTTTTTCCGGAGGGTGTGGAACTTGCTGCCACAGGGACGAGTTGAGGAAAAAAACATGAATGCACTTAACAAGTTGCAGACACGAGAGAGAAAGGAATAGAAAGACCTGCTGAGAGAAGCGATAGACCCATTGGCACTGGGCACAATTACCTGTTGCTGTATATTGAGTATCATTCTATTTAATCTCCTTTTACAGGGTATTAGAATGGAAACATTTGCAGACATCAAACTCAAGATTAGAGAGCCTTTTGATTTGTCAGGATATGAATATCATCAACCCCTCAATGTGGAAGGAGAAATCTTTGTCTGTTCTATCTGTGGGAAAAGATTTCAAACATCAGTGTGACTGGAAAAGCACTGAGACACACACACCTGAGTGAATGTTCCAGTGAACTGACTGTGGAGCCTGAACCAGTTACACAACCTGGAAAAACATCACACCATTCACAGTCGGGAGAAACCGTACAAGTGTTTTGTGTATGGATGAGACTCCAACCTGGAGAGACACAAGGACATCGGCACCATGGAGAAACGGTGGAAATGTGGAGACTGTGGGAAGGGGTTCAAATCTCCATCCCTGCTGGAAGCTCATCAACGCAGTCACACTGGAGAGAGACCGTTCACCTGCTCTCTGTGTGGAAAGGGATTTACTCAGTCAGCACACCTTCTGAAACATCAACTTGTACACAGTAATAAGAGATCTCTTAAATGCTCTGACTGTGAGAAGAGCTTCAAAAGCGAAATGGATCTGCTGAGACACCAACGTGTTCACACCGGGGAGAAGCCATTCATCTGCTCCGAGTGTGGGAAGGGATTCACTCAGTCAGCCAACCTGCTCACACACCAACAAGGTCATACGGGGGAGAGGCTGTTCCCTTGTTCTGTGTGTGGGGAGAGATTTAATCATTTATCTAACCTGCAGAGACACCAGAGAGTTCACACTGGAGAGAGATCGTTCACCTGCTCCGAGTGTGGGAAGAGATTCCTTCACGTATGGAACCTTGCTGCACATCAACTTGTGCACAGTGATCAGAGACCGTTTAAATGTTCTGACTGTGAGAAGAGCTATAAAACTACATCTGATCTGCTGAAACACCAATGCACTCACACTGGGGAGAGGCCGTTCATCTGTTCTGTGTGTGGGAAGAGATTTACTTGGTCATCCAATCTGCTGAGACACCAGAGACTTCACGAGTGACTGCAGGGATTGGATTCTGCTGTTATTGCTGTGATCACACCTGGGACTGAAGCGCATTCCCTCTGACAGCTGGAGTTTGTTTCTGCTGATAATCCCTGTAACTGGTTGGGGTGTAATGTTTTGATATTTGTCAAATGAATTAATGTTGTTTCAGACACACACTTTGTTGATCCTTAATTTCTCCAGGAAAAGAGGCAACTAATTGATGTCCTGTTACACACTGCTCCATTTCTGGGACTTTCCTCCTGTCCAACTCTAGATTATTTCATTTTCATACCTTATTGCTCCCTCAGACAAGTCCCAACTCCCCACACCTTTCAGAGTCTTTCTCCTCGCCTTGAGACCCAGGGAAGGTATTGGTAGGAATTCCGAGATCTCTCGACATAAATCCCAGTCATTTTCAGCTACAGGACTGAGCGTGTATCCCACAGCATCTCTCTCACCTTCGATGTGTGAATGGAACATCAAGCTTGTAAACCCAATTTAAACCCACTCAGCAAATGTGTTTAACAGGAGCCTGGAATGGAGTCATAAACAGGAGATTCAGGGGTTTATGCCATCTGCATCATTCACCCCATTCTCACTTTGACAAATATGGACTGATCAGAGTGAGACAGCATGGACTTGTTAAAGATTAAGTCATGTCTAACTAACCATGTTGTATTTTGGAGGTCACTAATATGGTAGGTAAGGGAATGTCTATGAATGTTATCATAGTGACTTCCAAAAGTCATTCAATAAAGTTCCACACAAGAGACTTTAGGAAGATGGAAGTGCCTGGAAGGAAGACAATATATTATCGGCTGGTTTAGCTCACTCAGCTAAATCGCTGGCTTTTAAAGCAGGCCAGCAGCATGGTTCGATTCCCGTACCAGCCTCCCCGGACAGGCGCCGGAATGTGGCGACTAGGGGCTTTTCACAGTAACTTAATTGAAGCCTACTCGTGACAATAAGCGATTTTCATTTTCATATAACTTCGAGAGTTGGTTAGGAGATACTGGACAATAACCTCCTCTTCATAAACACGTAATCCTGACTGTGAGGCACAGGTTAGTCCAGAGAGATCGATGGGTAGACACAGTCTGTGTTGTCATTTTAGTAAAAATCTTACCTTCGAAAAACAACCAGTTCCCAGAAACCAGTGGCAAAATCCTCAAAGAAAAGGAGTTGGGTTTCTGCATAGGGAATTTAAGAGCCTTTAAGGACTTTGCAGCAGAAAGTGGCATCATTCCAGCTTAATGGACTGCCTGGAAAATACAGGAGATTTATCTTTGTTACATCTGCTATTTAATGTGTAATTTATAGTTAATGTTGACTGAATTTAAATTCATATCTAGTGTGTTTCTTTTGGTTTGATTGTGAAAGTAAAATGTATAAAAAGTGAAACCTTGTTCATTGGTTTTCTTCTTGTCATTCGGTAACTGTGGTTCTTTTTGTTCTTTGACCACCACAGGGATTGTAAGATGGTGGATTCATTAGGTTTGATCTTTGAGAATTCCTTGCATTCTAGAACGGTTCCCAATGAACCGAAGTTCACAAACATAATCTCACTTCTCAAAAAAAGGGGGGCAGCACAGTGGTTAGCACGGTTGTTTCACAGCTCCAGGGTCTCAAGTTTGATTCCCAACTTGGGTCACTGTCTGTGTGGAGTCTGTACATTTTCCCCGTGTCTGCGTGGGTTTCCTCCGGGTGCTCCTGTTTCCTCCCACAGTCCAGAGATATGCAGGTTAGGTGGATTGGCCATGATAAATTGCCCTTGGTGTCCAAAAAAAGGTTAGGTGGGGTTACGGGTATAGGTGTGGGCTTAAGTAGGGTGCTCTTTCCAAGAGCTGGTGCTGAGTCAATGGGCCGAATGGCCTCCTTCTGCACTGTAAATTCTGTGAATTCTATGAAGATAAAATGGGAACTCGAGTCTGACATCTGTAGTTGGCAAATGCTAGAACCTGTTATTTTTTTAAAATAAATTTAAAATATCCAATTCATTTTTTCCAATTAAGGGGCAGTTTAGCGTGGCCAATTCACCTAACCTGCACATCTTTGGGTTGTGGGGGCGAACCCCACGCAAACACGGGGAGAATGTACAAACTCCACACGGACAGTGACCCAGAGTCGGGATCGAAACTGGGACCTCGGTGCTGTGAGGCAGCAATGCTAACCACTGCAGCACCGTGGTGCCCCTTAGAACCTGTTATTAGGGAGATGGGTACAGGACACTTAGAAAATGATTAACTTTTCAAAAATTAATTTACTGGATGTGGGCATTGCTGGCCAGGCCAGGATTTATTGCCCTCTCCCTAATTGCCTTTGAGAAAGCGGTGGTGAGCTCCCTGCTTGGGCAGCTGCAGCCCCTTTGGTGTAGGTGCACCCTCCATGCTGTTAGGGAGGGAGTTTTATGGTTTTGACCCAGTAACATTGAAGGAACGGCGATATAATTCCAAGTCAGAGTGGTGAGAGACTTGAAGGGGAACCTCTAGGTGGGGAGGTTCCCAGGTATCTGCTGCTTTTGTCCTTCTAGATGGTAGTGGTCGTGGGTTTTGAAGGTACTGCCGAAGGAACATTGGTGAGTTCCTGCAGTGCATCTTGTAGATGGTACACAAGGCTGCCACTATTCGTCGGTGTGGAGGGAGTGAATATTTGAGGAAGGGGTGCCAATCCATCCGGCTGCTTTGTCTTGGATGGTGTTGAGTTCTTGCGTGTTGTTGGAGCTGCACTCCAACTGATTTCACTGATTTATGAAAGAGAAATCACATTTGACAAATGTGTGGAAATGTTTCTGCAGATGTAATGGGTAACGTGGGAAATCTGTGGATATCGTGTATTTGGATTTTTAAAAAAATTTGAGAAGGTGCCACACAAGAGGTTATTACACAAAATTAGGGCTCGTGTGATTCGGGTTAATAACTTATCACTGGATTGTGGATCGGTTGATTGACAGAAAACAGAGAGTGAGAATACACCGGCATTTTCAGAATTTTTAAAAAGTGGAACATTGTTTGATTGGTGAGAGACTGCGAAATGTTTGCATGAAATGAAATGAAAATGAAAATCGCTTATTGTCACGAGTAGGCTTCAATGAAGTTTCTGTGAAAAGCCCCTAGTCGCCACATTCGGGCGCCTGTCCGGGGAGGCTGGTACGGGAATCGAACCGTGCTGCTGGCCTGCTTTAAATGCCAGCGATTTAGCCCAGTGAGCTAAACCAGCCCTGGCATTGACAGAGACCTGGGTGCCCTTGTACAGGAAGCAGAGAAAGTTAACACGGAGCCACAGCAAGCAAATGGTATTTTAGCTTTCAGTGAAATGGCTTGGAGTACAAGAGTAAAGATGTCTTACTTCAATTATGCAGAGCATTAGTGAGGCCTCACCTGGAGGACTGTGCACAGGTTATGTCTCCTTACCCAGGGAAGGCCATATTTACCGAGGGGGCTTGAGGAGCAGTTCTATGGACTGGTTCCTGGGAGGAGGGGATTGACCCAAGAGGAAAAATTGAATTCGCTGGACTGATACTGATGGAGGTTGAAAGATTGAGAGGTGATCTGATTGAAATTTTAAATTCTTAATCGGCCTGACAAGGTAGATGCGGAGAAAATGTTTCTTGTGTCTGGGGAACCTATAATATGGCGATTAGTCTCCGAGTCGGGGATCAACCATTTAGGACGGAGATGAGAAGGAATTCTTTCCCTTAAAGGATTCTGAATCTTTGGAATTTTCTATTCCAGGGAGCTGTAAAGCCTCAGTTATATTTAAGAGAGGGGACAATAAAATCTTGGATACGAAGGGAATTAAGAATCATGGGGAGGGTGAAGATCAGTCATAATTGTATTGAATAGCAGAGGAGACTCGAAGGTCTGAATGGCCCATTTCTAGTCCTATTTTAATGTTCTTGAAACCTCAGTGTGATTCCTCTCAAGCTGTTGAGTGAGTGAATTAAATCTTCACAAATCGCCAAGACACCAGAGTACAAGTCAGGAAAGACTGACTTGTCCATTGGTTCCACATTACAATTAAATCTGAGCACACAGACCATTTATTCCAATTCTCTTCTGTTATCTGTTAATCTGTTTCCATAGCTAATTATTCCAGAAGCAACTCGCTAGTCTATCGCCAGAGGCTTATAGCTTGAGGGGTGCCACTCCACATCAAGCATGGCTAACCAGGATTCTCTCCCACTCTTACCGCCAGCCATTGGCGGGTTTGGGAGAATTTTGGAGGTTGACACTAAACCTGTTTGATTGTGTTACAAACGTTCCTTCCTTGGCCATCAAGTCTTGGGGTGGGATTCAAATCCAGAGCTTCTGGCTCAGAGGCAGGGATGCTTGAGCCACAAGATTTTCCATAGACTGTAAACATATCTGAACGTAATCAGAGTTATCCAGAATTTCAGCACTAACGGAGGGAGCTATTTCATAAAACAAGGAACAAAGATTCCACAGGATTTTCACTGTAAATCAGCACAAATAGATGCTATTAGTTACAGCAGGGTCCAGTCTCAGGTTATAAATTGGTGATTATACTTTAAGAGTGATCCCTTTAACATCTGAGAAGTTAACAGCCTGTCTAAGAAGCCTACAGATGAGATTACCAACATTCAGAGTTTACCACCTCAACCTCAAGTTACAGAACAAACTTTCTCCTGTCAATATGGAGCTGCAGGATTGGACTGGGATCTGTTTATTGTTCATCTTTAGTTCAATACAGTTACTAAGAAATTTAAATTTTAAAAGGATGTTTACAGCTATAATGGTCTATTGCGATATGAATGAAGCATGGTGTGGAGTATAGGATAAGTCTAATGGGTGAAAATGACATCAGAAATAAACCCCAGCTGTCAGAATCTAAACTCTGCATCATTGATGAACTCGCCGATGTCTCATAAGGTTGGATAAACAAATGAATCCCTTCTCACACTCTGAGCAGATGAAAGGCCTCTCCCCAGTGTGAGTGCGTTGGTGTATAATGAGGTTGCCTGATTGCTTGAACCCAGTTCCGCAGTGAGGGCACCTGAACGGTCTCTTGTCAGAGTGAACACGTTGATGGATCCGCAGTTTCTCTGAACTTTTAAAGCACTTCCTACAGTCTGGACATTTAAAAGGTCTCTCTTCAGTATGAACTTGCTGGTGTGTTCGCCAGTGTGATAACTGAGCAAATCCCTTCCCACATTCAGAACAGGTGAAAGGCTTCTCCCCAGAGTGAGTGCGCTGATGTCGAACAAGGTCAGCTGATCGCCTGAATCCATGCCCACATTGAGAACATCTGAACGGTCTCTCATCAGTGTGAACAAGTTGATGGCGCCGCAGTTCCTCTGACCTTTTATAGCACTTTTCGCATTCCGGACATTTGAAAGATCTCTTGTCACTGTGAACTCGCTGGTGCATCAGCAGCTCAGATGATGCCCTGAACCTCTTCCCGCATTGTGAGCAGCTGAATGGCCTGTCCACAGTGTGGATGCGCTGGTGCATCCGCAGTACATTTAGGCTTTTAAATCTCTTTTCACAGTCAGAGCATTTAAACTCCCTCTTGTCAGCGTGAACAGGCTGGTGTTTCTGCAGGGAAGAGAAACTCGTGAATCCCTTCCCACAGCCGGAACAGGTGAATGGCCTCTCCCCGGTGTGATTGCGCCGATGAATTTCCAGCTCAGACGGGTAACTGAATCTCTTCCCACAGTCTCCACATTTACACGGTTTTGTCCCTGGGTGAATAGTAATTTTTGCTGCCATGTTCGAAGGCTGGTGATCGTCACTCCTGATGAATTGAGTCTGTCAGGTCCTGATGTGATGTTTGGATTAGTTTCTCTTTCCCGATTGCAAATCCTCTCTTTACTGTAACCTGTGAGATTGATTTAAAACAGAAATAAGGGAGTGAGAGAGAACCCACAAAAACAAAGATATAAAACACATCGAGTTGAATTAATCTGATAATTTGTGGGATTGACACTGGGAAAGAGTGACCAAGGTGAGGGAGAGAAACAGACAGGGTAGATGGTGGGAGAGTCAGGGGTTAAGCAGAGACCATTCATCCACAATTCAATCAGTTGTTTCTGTTTGGATTGCGAAGGGGCGGGATTGGAGGACGAATAGGTTATCAGGTCCTCCGACCAATCACAATGTGTGTTGGAAGCAGGTCTCGCAGCAGCGGGGCAGGTACCGGAAGATCCCTCATTGGCTGTTTGACCAGAGATTGCCACCTATAAAAATGGCGACCACGCATGCGCCCGGCTCAGCCTCGCCCCTACGAAAATGGCGGCAACGAACTCAGCTATTTCTCATTCGGAGGCAAAGGCAGGAATTTGAGCTTCATATTGGGGGTTTGGAGCGTGCTGCGGGTGTTTGGGAAGCCCTCATATCCAACCCACCCGCCGGCTCCATCCCTCTCGTCTCACCGCGCAGTTTCTCATCGGCTTCGGAGCTCCGCGATTGCCGAGCCCAGCTCCTACCCGCACTGCGCATGCTCTCCATCACAATGCCCGGTTGATTGACGGCAGCTCCTGACCAATAGGAAGAGGGGGCGCGGCTGGAGGACCGAGTGGCAGAAGCCGGTCCTCCAACCAATCAGAGTGAATGAGGGGCTGGGCTGAGCCCGGATCTCCCTCATTGGCTGAAACCCTGCATTATTTTGAAAGCAGCTTTGTCTCAAACTCCAGGAGAGACTGTGGAAAATGTGTGTTGATGGCAGGAAGTTTTTTCTCAAACAGAATTTTTACATAACCAATGAAAAAAAAGACGGATATTTAACAAAACAAGGTGGCTGTTATTGTTATACAAAAAGAGAATATACATAGACATAGACATAGAACAGTACAGCACAGAACAGGCCCTTCGGCCCTCGATGTTGTGCCGAACAATGATCACCCCACTTAAACCCACGTAACCCGTATACCCGTAACCCAACAATCCCCCCATTAACCTTACACTACGGGCAATTTAGCATGGCCAATCCACCTAACCCGCACATCTTTGGACTGTGGGAGGAAACCGGAGCACCCGGAGGAAACCCACGCACACAGGGGGAGGACGTGCAGACTCCACACAGACAGTGACCCAGCCGGGAATCGAACCTGGGACCCTGGAGCTGTGAAGCATTGATGCTAACCACCATGCTACCGTGAGGCCCCATATTAAATGAACAATTCCCCACCTCACCGCCCCCCTCTCAGTCAAGGAACGGTGTCGCAGCTGGGCGAACCCCAGCAAGGACCCTCTCAAGGCAAACTTTATTCTCTCAAGACTGAGAAACCTAGCCATGTCACTGACTGAGAAACCCAGCTATGTCACTAACCCAGGTCTCCACACTCAGGGGTTTCGAGTCTCTCCACATTAACAACATCCGTCTCCGGTCTACCAGGGAGGCAAAGGCCAAAACCTCGGCCTCTTTTGCTTCCTGCACTCCCGGATCCTCTGACACCCCAACGATCGCAATCTCTGGACTCGGCTTCACCCGCGTGTATAAGATCCTGGATATAGCCTTCGCAAAACCCTGCCAGAATAGCGCCGGGCATGACCAGAACATATGGACATGGTTTACTGGGCTCTCTGAAGATCTCGCACAGTTGTCCTCAACCCCAAAGAGCTTGCTCATTCTCGCCGTCGTCATGTGTGCCCAATGTACCACCTTAAACTGAATTAAGCTGAACCTGGCACATGATGAGGAGGAATTCACCCTGCCGAGGGCATCAGCCCACAGGCCCTCATCCAGCTCCTCGCCCAGCTCCTCCTTCCACTTACCCTTCAGTTCCTCCACTGGGGCTTCCTCAGCCTCCTGCAGATCTTGGAAAATGCCCGACACCTTCCCTTCCCCTACTCAGATGCCAGAGACCACCCTTTCCTGTATCCTATGAGGGGGTAGCAACGGAAATGTCCCCACCTGTTTTTTGAGAAAAGCGCAGACTTGGAGGTATCTGAAGACGTTTCCAGGGGGCAGATTGAATTTCTCCTCCAGTGCCTTCAAGCTAGGCAAAGTCCCATCTATAAAAAGGTCCCCCATCCTTTTAATGCCTGCCCTGTGCCAACTTTGAAACCCTCCGTCTATCTTGCCCGGGACAAATCTATGATTGTTCCATATCGGGGTCCAAACTGAGGCCCCCTCCTCCTTCCTGTGCCTTCTCCACTGACCCCAGACCCCCAATGCCACAGTCACCACCGGGCTTGTGGTATATTGTGCCGGCGAGAATGGCAGCGGTGCCGTTACCAGTGCCCCTAGGCTGGTGCCTTTGCATGACGCTGCCTCTAGTCGTCTCCACGCCGACCCCTCCTCCATTACGCATTTCCTAATCATGGCTACATTAGCCGCCCAGTAGTAGCTACAGAAGTTCGGTAGCGCCAACCCTCTGCCCCCCCCCCCCCCCCTCCCCCGACTGCGCTCTAAAAATGAGATGGAGATGGTTGACAGCTTCAAATTCCTAGGTGTGCGCAGGGGGAAATGTTTGATACATGCAGGTTCGAGATTTTGACAGAAAGGAGATACAGAACTTCCCTGAGGAGCCAGCCTCCACATTGCTGGAGGACGGGCTGACGACAGGGGGATTGGAGAAGTGGGTAGTGTCAGCGGTTTACAGAGCTATTTTGGAAGAGGAGAGGGCACCACTGGAAGGGATCAAAGCAAAGTATGAGGAGGAGTTGGGAGAGGTTATGGAGGAGGGGTTCTGGTGTGAGGTGCTACGGAGAGTGAATGCCTCAACCTTGTGCGCGAGGTTGGGGCTGATACAGCTGAAGGTGGTATACAGAGCACACCTCACGAGGATGAGCCGATTCGTTGAGGGAGTAGAAGATGTGTGTGAACGCTTCGGGGGCGGGGTGAGGTGGTGCTAATCATGTTCATATGTTTTGGTCCTGTCCAAAGCTAGAGGATTACTGGAAGGAGATTTTTAGGGTAATTTCTAAAGTGGTGCATGTTAAACTGTACCCGGACCCCCGAAGGCCATATTCAGGTTGTCGGTCCAGCCAGGGTTGGAAACGAGTGCGAAGGCAGTTGTTGTAGCCTTCCCCTCATTGATAGCCCAAAAACAGAGAAACTTCTCCACCCTGTGCCCTGGTGTGGCGGGGGCATCTGTTGGAATTCTTGACTCTTGAGAAGGTTATGTTTGAACTGAGGGGAAGTATAGAACGGGTCTACAATTCATGGTCATTATTCATTATGCACTTTCAAGAACTGGATAACATCGAACATTAGTTGGGGGGGGTGAGAGGGTTGGGGGGATAGTGTTAATGGGAGCTATGGATGATTCCTGATTCCTTTTTGCCATTTGTTTATGAGAACACGTGGGTGAATGTTTTGGGTTTGGTGGGAGGATGGGATCGTTGTTATTGATATGGGGAGTGACATATTTGTTACTGAATGTTGTTTATTGTTGGTGGGTGTAGATTTGGGAGAAAATGTGAAAAAGGAGGAGAATAAAGAAATAATTTTTAAAATAAAATTCCTAGGTGTGCACATCACCAACAATCTATCCTGGTCCACCCACGCCGACGCTAAGACCAAGATAGCACACCAGCCCATAAACTTCCTCAGGAAACTAAGTTAATTCGGCATCTCCATATTGACTCTAACCAATTTTTACAAATGCATCATAGAAAGCATCAGTAGAGGGGCTGGTTTAGCACAGGGCTAAATCGATGGCTTTTAAAGCAGACCAAGGCAGGCCAGCAGCACGGTTCAATTCCCGTACCAGCCTCCCGAACAAGCGCCGGAATGTGGCGACTAAGGGCTTTTCACAGTAACTTCATTTGAAGCCTACTCGTGACAATAAGCAATTTTCATTTCATTTCATATCTGGCTGCATCACAGCTTGGTATGGCTACTGCTCAGTCCAAAACCGTACAAACCTACAGAGAGTCATGAACACAGTGAATCTGCCTCTCTTCCATTAACTCTGTCTACATCTCCCATTGCCTTGAGAAAGCGGGCAGCATTATTAAAGACCTCTTCCACACGGGTTATTCTCTCTTCCAATCTCACACTAACAGGTTCAAAAACAGCTTCTTCCAGTAGCATGGCAGGGACCGGAAGGCCCCTCATTGCCTGTTTGCCCCCAATAAACATGGCGGCCAGGCATGCGCCCGGCTGAGCCTTGCCCCTATGTTACCAGTCTTCTGAATGACCCCATTATGGACTGAAGTGATCTCTTCAGTCTTCTCTACTGAATACTACTACACTCTGTATGCTCCACCCAATGCATGTGTATGTATTTACATTGTGTATTTATGTATGTCCTATGTTTGTTCATGTGTGGAACGATATGCCTGGATTGTACGCAGAACAATACTTTACTCTGTACCTCCATACACGTGTCAATAAATCAAATCAAAACTGGACCTTTCTGTTTGTGGCTTTAAACAGGTGAATCCCTGTGGAGCAAACATTTCAACATTTGTTATTGAAATGAATTTATTCAGCACAGACAGCAGGGGTTATTTCAGAAAATTACACAGTAAAGTTAATGAGCTACCGAGCCTGCAGTGAAGAGGGAAGACTCTTTGTCTGGGATCTTTGACTCATGGATTCCCAGCTGAAGGTGTTTCTGCAGTAACAGTTAACTTTTGATATCAATGCCACCGTTAGACACAGGGGGAATCCCTTGTTTCAATAAATGAACTGGCAGAAGGGTTAGGACAGGATGGCAAGAAGGTTAATACTGTCATTATTCAGAATATAGGCTATAAAGAAACAATTGATCTAAAAGACAATCTGTTCTCCTATCTTAAATCTTGTGTTTTCTGCATTGGACAATTACATTAAAATCTGGAACACGTAGATATGGATTGGTGTCTCCATTTCATTTTTGTAATGTATTGTGTTCTTTAGTAATGCTCTTCCCCACATTCTCTCCATATCCTTTCTCACAAAACCTTCCATTATTTTAACAATTTCTATTAGGTAACCCTCCTCCGCCTTCATTTCTCAAGAGACGAGACCTAGCCTCTCAATCCTTTCCTGACATTTTTATGTACCTACACATTTCTAGTTTCATCATTCTAAATCTGCTTTGCACCCTCTCCAGTGCCTCGGTATCATTTTATAATATGCTGACCAGAACAGAATGCAGTGATCGGCGAGATACTTCATCCAGGAGTCACGGATTTCCCCAAAAATGGGACCAAGCTAAGATGTGACATTACATTGGTTTATTAAGAAACAAAGGATTAAAAATGATACATAATGGACGCAAAAAACGTACATCCTGTGAAAGGTGAGAATGGTTTACCAGTTACAGAGGACAAGCTGATGATGCAGAATGAGTACTGGTCTCCATTACTATTGGCTGCCGTCTCCTCTGAATTGTTCCCTGGTGTGAGCCAGAGTGTGAGTGTTGGGTGAAGCCAATATGAATCATTTTTGAAATCTCTTCCTGTTTTAACCTTTACACATTTAACCTTTGCACCTTCATAGATGGATCATAAGATCCAATCATATCGGTTAAATATTCCAATTTCAGAGCACGTGTTAGAGACACATCCTGGGCAGAAAGAACTGGTCTGTCTTGTGCTTGTCACCCAGCAAGCTGCTGTGGAATATTTCTGCATAAGCAAGAAAAATGGCATCATGGTGGCGCAGTGATTAGCACTGCTGGCTCACAGCGCCGAGGACCCGGGTTCGATCCCAGCCCCAGGTCTCTGTGTGGAGTTTCACCTCACCTCAGCTATTCACAATATATATTAATGATTTAGATGAGGGAATAAATGTAATATCTCAAAATTTGCAGATGACACAAAGCTGGGTGGGAGGGTGAGCTGTGGGGTGGATGCAGAGGTGCTTCAATATGATTTGGACAAGTTGAGTGGGAAAATGCATGGCAGATGCAGTATAATGTGGACAAATGCGAGGTTGTCCACTTTGGTAGCAAAAACAGGAAGGCAGATTATTATCTGAATGACTATAAATGAAGAGAGGGGAATGTGCAATGAGACCTGGGTATCCTTGTACACCAATCACTGAAGGTAAGCATGGAGGTACAGCAGGCGGTAAAGAAGAAAATTGGTGACTTCCGGTGGCGTGGGCGCGCAGGGCGGCTGCAGCGCAAAGAGCTCCCGCCGGTGGCTGCGAGTCGCGGCGTTTTCAGGCAAATCCCAGAGTTTTAACGCACCCCCCGACTACCGTTGGCCTTTGGGGCCATCGCAGCAGCCAGAGGGGCCGGTTTAAAAACCGGTGAAGAACCCCACGCGGGTGTCGGGCGGCGGGGCCTGAGGCGCTGGGCCCAGCGCGGTGTTGGGGCCAGAGCAGCGGGGGCGGAGCTACGAGGGGGCCGAGGTGATAGGCCTGAGTCCAGGGCACCATGTAAGTGGGGCGTCCCACATCGGATGGCTCCCATCTAGGAGGAAGAAAGAGGCTGAAACCTGGTCCCAGGGGAGCTCTGGATCAATGCAGAGGAGAAAGAAAGAAGTTTGGAAGATTTAAAGAAGCTTGGTGAAGTTTTCTTTTGCTCCTCCCCCGCCCTTTTAAAAAAAAAAAGAATAATTCAGATTGATGAAGGACAGAAGGGTGGAAGGAGAGAGAGGAGAAGAGAAAGAAAGTAAAAGACAAGAAGCCGCTAAAGGATGCGAAAAGCAGCGTCGAAGAAAGGAGGAAACGCGGGGTCGCCGCCGCTGAAGGAGAAGACGAATAAAAGTGGTGACAGGATGGCGGATGCCGAACTGCAAAGCGGGGCCACACTATTTACGGTAAGAAGATCACCGAGGTGATGTCTGTGGAGCTGGAAAAACAGTTTGCGAGGCACATGGAGGCCTTGAGAAAGGAGACGGCGGTCGTATTGAAGTCACTGGTGGAGGAAGCAATCGCCCCGATGAAGGTGGCGGTGGCAAAGGCATTGGCCGAGGTGAGAGAGCAGGGCGAGAAGATGAAGGAAGTGGAGGAAGCCGTGTCACGGCACAGCGACCAGGTCACCTTGATGGGAGATGAGTTGCGGAGGGCTGTGGAGATTAATAGAGGACTCCAAGCAAAGCTGGAAGACTTGGAAAACCGCTCAAGGCAGCATAATTTGAGAATTGTGGGTTTGCCTGAAGGGACAGAGGGCCCAAGGCCAACACAATACTTTGCTAAGAAGTTGGCGGAGCTGATGGAGGAGGGTGAGAACCCCTCCCGGTACGAGGTAGACCGAGCACATCGGCCATTAAGGCCGAAGCCCAAAGTGAACGAGCCGCCAAGGGCAGTAATTATCTGCTCCCATAAGTTTTGCATGAAGGAGAAGGAGAAGCGGGAGGTGATATGGGATGGTCCTATGGTCCGGATCTACCAGGACTTGACAGTGGAGTTGGCAAAAAGATGAGCGGCGTTTGGGCGAGTGAAGGCGACGTTGTACAGGAAAGGGGTGCGATTTTGTATGGTGTAACCAGCGAAGTTGAGGGTAACGTATAACGGCAAAGACTTTTATTTTGAGACAGCGGATGCGGCTGAGGAGTTCGTAAAGGCAGAAGGCTTGGGACAGAAATGAAGAACAGAACTGGAAGAGAGACTGTGGACTGTGTTCGAACAGCGGGAATGTATGTTAAAGATGGCTAGGGGTAATCACTGATTCCTTTTTCGTCATTTGTTTATGTTAACATGCGGGCTGATGTCTGAGCATGGTGGGAGGATGGGATCGTTTTTATTGTTATGGGGTTTGAGATATTTGTTGCTGGTTATTGGTTGTTATTGGTGGGTGTGAATTGGGGAGAAACAGTGTGAAAAAAAAGAATTAAAATATTTCAAAAAAATAAAAAGCGGACAGAACATACCCAGGAAATTATGAAACAATTAGCTTCACCGGTAAATAATCGAATCCTGAGTAAAGAGGGAATTTTTTAAATCTGGAAAGATAAATGTAACAATGAATAGTCAATATGTATTTCAAATGGGAAAATCCTGTCTGACCAAAGTTATGTGTCTTGCTGCTTGTGCGTGTGCTGCTTATCATTAGGTGTCAGCAACCTTCCTCTCCAATGTGGTTCCTGAGAATTTCATTGAGTGATCTGAATGGTACGATTAGAGTCAGAGAGTTTTTCCAGGAGTGAAAGAGGCCCTTTGACCCATCGCGTCTCCACCAGCCATCAAGCACCTATTTACTCCAATCCCATTTTCCAGCACTTAGTCCGTAGCCTTCCATGCAATAGCATATCAAATGCTCATCTAAATACTTCTTAAATGTTGTGAATTTACATTCTTTACCACACTTTCAGGCAGTGAGTTCCAGATTCCCAACACCCTCTGGGTGAAAAAGTTTTTCTTCGCATCTCCAGTAAGCCTCCCGCCATACCTGAAATCTATGCTCCTGCTTATTGACCCCTCCGGTAAGGGGAAAGGTTCCTTCCTATTCACCCCATCTATTCAGCACTAATTCACTCGATCATTTTACATACCTAAATCAGGTCCCCCTCAGCCTTCTCTGCTCCAAGGAAAACAACCCCAGCCTATCCAGTCTCTCTCGTTATCTGAAATACTCCAGCCCAGGCCATCCTGGTGAATCTACTCTGCATTCTTCTCGTGTGCAATCACTTCCTTCCAGAACTGTACACACTACTCCAGCTGTGGGCTAAGCAGCATTTTATACAGCTCCATCATAACCTCCCTGCTCTTATATTCTATGACTCAGTTAATAAAAGCAAGTACAGGTATTCCATATTCCTTTTTAACCACCCTATCTACCTGGCCTCCTGTCTTCAGTTACCTATGAATATGCCCACCATGGTCCCTCTGATCCTCTGTAGTTCCTCGGGTCCCACCATTCATTATTGTTTGCAGATTTTTTTTTTCCAAAAAATATACTTTATTCATAAAATTTATCATAATCTTTACAGAACTTTTCAAATTGCCTTGACTATACATTTCCGTCTGAGTTACATTCATTTGTCTTCAATTCAATTGGGATAACGTTACACACGTATCCTACTATAAGCTACAGTTCTTTCTTCAATATTTACATTTACATTACTTTGTTTCTATCATACATTGTGGTAATGGAAAAAAAGAACCCCGGACCGAGGGGTTTTACACTGTTACCAACCCCTCGGTGTACATTTGCTGGTCAGACCTTACACTGTGGTCTTCCCCCATTGCGCCTTGGCGGCAGCTGCGTCCCTCAGCACGTAGTCCTGGACCTTGGAATGTGCCAGTCTGCAACAATCGGTCGAGGACAATTCTTTGCACTGGAAGATCAGCAGGTTTCGGGCAGACCAAAGAGCGTCTTTCACCGAGTTGATGACCTTCCAGCAGCAGTTGATATTTGTCTCGGTGTGTGTCCCTGGAAACAGTCCGTAGAGCACAGAGTCCTGTGTCACAGAGCTGCTCGGGATGAACCTTGACAGATACCACTGCATCTCACTCCAGACCTGCTTTGCAAAGGCACATTCTACAAGGAGGTGTGTGACTGTCTCTTCTTCCCCACATCCACTCTGAGGGCAGCGTGCAACGGTGCTGAGCCTTCGGGTGTACATGAAGAATCTGACAGGGAGGGCCTTTCTCATCACCAGCCAAGCTAGGTCTTGGTGCTTGTTTGAAAGTTCTGGTGATGAGGCATTCTGCCAGATGGTTCTGACAGTCTGCTCAGGGAACCATCCAATGTCCTCCACAGTCTCCTTTTCTCTGAGGGTCTCGAGGACATTACGTGCTGACCACTGCTTCATTGCTTTGTGGTCAAAGGTGTTTTTCTTCAAAAACTTTTCCACGAAGGACAGGTGGTACGGCACGGTCCAACTGCTTGGAGCGTTCCGCGGCAATGAGGCCAGGCCCATCCTTCGCAACACCGGGGACAGGTAGAACCTCAGTATGTAGTGACACTTGGGGTTTGCATACCCGGGGTCTACGCACAGCTTGATGCAGTTACACACAAAGGTGGCCATCAGGATGAGGGCGGCGTTGGGTACGTTCCTCCCTCCTTTATCTAGAGGCTTGTACATTATGTCTCTTCGGACCCGGTCCATCTTGGATCTCCATATGAATTTGAAGATGGCCCGGGTGACTGCTGCGGCGCAGGTCCGAGTGATGGGCCAGACCTGCGCAACGTACAGTAACACCGAGAGTACCTCACACCTGATGACCAGTGTTTTGCCCGCAATGGAGAGGGAGCGTTGCTCCCGCCAGCCCAGTTTTTGTTTTGCTATAGCACTCCTCCCAGTTTTTGGTGCATGCCCCAGCCGCTCCGAACCATATCCCCAGCACCTTCAGGTAATCTGACCTGACCGTGAAGGGGACAAAGGATCGGTCGGCCCAGTTCCCAAAGAACATTACCTCGCTCTTGCCGCGGTTTACCTTGGCTCCTGAGGCCAGTTCAAACTGGTCGCAGGTGTCCAAGGGCCTGCGTACAAACGCGGGATCCGAGCAGAAAACGGTGACATCGTCCATGTACAGGGAGGTCTTGACTTGCACACCTCCACTGCCTGGGATCGTCACCCCTCTCATACCCGGATCCTTCCTGATGGACTCGGCAAAAAGTTCTATGCAGCAGACAAACAGGGCCGAGGAGAGAGGGCAGCCTTGCCTGACTCCAGATTTGATCTGGAACTTTTCTGATTATTGTTTGCAGATTCTTTACCCAGCATGAAACCACAGGTTGACCGTGTGCTGTGTAAAACCGGACATTCCACAGGCCCCATTTTCCTGGAACAACATGAAGAATCTGCTGCTTTCCAGATCCCTTCATTTCCTCTCATCTGTTTAAAGCCACAAACAGAAAGGTCCAGTTTTCGCCTGGAGTTTGAGACAAATCTCAATCACTTCCCGGATATGGAGCAGAGAAGGCTGAGGGGGACCTGATTGAGGTATGTAAAATCATGCAGGGTTTCAGCCAATGAGAGAGACCCGGGCTTAGTACCGCCCCTCATTCACTCTGATTGGTTGGAGGACCAGCCACTCCCACTCGGTCCTCCATCCCCGCCCCCCATTCCAATCACTTCCCGGATATGGCCGACTACAGCATGTGCAGTGCCTGGAGCAGCTCCGGTTGAGGCGGTTGTTCGGAAATTCTCAGTGGATCTCATACCGCCGGGTAAGTCGGGAGGGATGGAGCCAGCGGATGGGTCGGGCGGCTTCATAAGAATCCCGTGCAGGCCCAAATCTCCGAATACGAAACTCGGATACAGCAGCTGAACCGGCGAAAGCTGCCCGGGCTTTTCCCCAAGATAGGCCCGGGTGGCCGTGCGCATGCGGAGGGAGCGAGAGCCCCGGATTTGCTCCGCCTCCCATTCACTCTGATTGGCTGGAGGACCAGTAGCTCTTGTTCGGTCCTCCTGTCCCGCCCCCTCTTCCTATTGGTCCGAACTCGCCGTCAATCAGTCCCCGGGCATTGTGAGCTGGAGCAAACCCGTCACCATCATTGTCAGCTCCCTGGTTTGCAGCTGCGGAGCTTCTCCCTCCCTCCCGGGAACAGGCCCAGGTTAACGGGCACCATCCTGCTTCACACACTGGAGGGTGGTTCACATCACAGGATGGGGGAGGGGGGATAATAAATAAGAGCTGACACTTTGCACTCAAATCAATGAGGACTCTGATCTCTGCCACGGAAGGAAACCCTGGCAGGTGGGCAGGGAGGATTCACAAACACCCACTGGAGGCCCCAAACCCCCCAATAAGACCCATTGATTTTATTGTCAGGCAGCAGACAGGAGCTGGAGAACTGAACCCAGGCAGAAAGAGGGGGAAAACTGGGAGTGGAGGAAAGAAATGGTGCAGATGGTGAGATGGGTTTGGATTTCAGCCCAGGGAGGAGGGAGAGTGTGTGGGACGGGGATTTACAGCTTTGGGGGAACAAGAGAGGAAAAAATGTTTCAGAGAAACTAGAATTGCCTGTTTCCGAATTTCTATCCTGGACTGACAGTGATGGCTTTTGTAAAGTCCTTTTACAGGGGGTTGGAATTGGAGAATTTGCACACAACAAACTGAACCCAAGAGAAAGGTTTGTCTCTTTGTGAATTCTATTCTGCATTGACAGTGATGACTTTTGTAACATGAGAGATTACAGCTCTCAGGAAAGATTGAATGAAGTGGGGCGCTTTTTCTTTTTTTAATAAATTTTCTGTGCCCAATTCATTTTTCCAATTAAGGGGCAATTTAGCATGGCCAATCCACCCACCCTGCACATCTTTAGGTTGTCGGGGTGAAACCCACGCAAAGACGGGGAGAATATGCAAACTCCACACGGTCAGTGACCCAGAGCCGGGATCAAACCTGGGACCTCAGCGTTGTGAGGCAGCAATGCTAACCACACGCCACTGTACTGCCCAGGTGGGTCTCTTTTTCTATCCACAACAATAAATTAAGCAGTGACCTGCTATAAATGTTTTAAATTATCAGTAGTTTGGAGAGGGGCGATGTGACACAGTGACCATCAATAAACAACAATTCATAAATACAAGGTAGTTATGAATAAATCCAAGGGGGCAATATGGACAAAATTATTTATCACAGGTTCAGAATGTGCAACTCATTACCATGGAAAGGAGTTGAGGAAAGTGCTGAGATGTTTTCAAAAGGAAACGGGTCAAGCACATGAGAGAAAATGGAATCGAAAATCAGCTGAAAGGCTGAGATTTGATAGGTGTGACAGTTGGAGATGTCTGCTGAGTATTGACAGCAGCAGAATCTGTGACAGAATGGCCTGTTTGTGTCTTATATATTCACAGTATTTCAATGTAATCTCCTTTTACAGAATATTTGCAGATGCAAACATCGTGTTGCGATTTGACAGAGTCACTTGATTCATCAGGACCGGCCTTTCAATGTGGAAGGAGAAATGTTTGTCTGTTTTGTCTTTCAGAAAAAATTTCAAAAATCAGTGTGATTGGAAAAGCACCGAGACTCAGACACCTAAGTAATTGTCCACAGTTAGCTGGAACTGAGCTTTAACCAATCACACAGCATGACATTAAATTGCAACATTTACATCAGGGAGACACCGTACTCAGGCTTCAACTGATGATCCAAGTTGGAGAGACAGAAGGACATTTGCACCAAAGGAATCAAGAAGCAGCAACAGGACATTCAGCCCCGTGAGCCTGTTCCACCATTTAATAACATCACGGCTGATCTGATAGTGACCTCAAATCTACATCCCACCTACACCTGATAACTTGTCGATAACCATGGAGAAACCGTGGACATGTGGGGACTGTGGGATGGGATTGAATTACCCGTCTGAATTGGAAACTCATCGACGTATTCATACTGGGGAAACGCCGTTCATCTGCTCCGTGTGCGGGAAGGGATTCACTGGATCATCAATCCTCCTGAGACACCAACTTGTTCATACTGATCAGAGACCTTTTAAATGTGCTGACTGTGAGAAGAGATTTAAAAGCAGAAATAATTTACTGTTACATCAACGCACTCACACTGGGGAGAGGCCGTTCACCTGCTCCGTGTGTGAGAAGGGATTCACTCAGTCATCCCACCTCCTGGAACACCGACTTGTTCATACTGATCAGAGACCTTTTAAATGTGCTGACTGTGAAAAGAGCTTTAAAAGTAAAAACGATTTACTGAGACACCAACGTACTCACACTGGGGAGAGGCCATTCACCTGCTCCGTGTGTGGGAAGGGATTCACTCAGTCATCACTCCTCCTGAGCCACCAACTTGTTCATACTGATCAGAGACCTTTTAAATGTGCTGACTGTGAGAAGACTTTTAAAAGTAAACAAGATTTACTGAGACATCAACGCATTAATACCGGGGAAAGGCCATTCACCTGCTCCGTGTGTGGGATGGGATTTACTCAGTCATCAATCCTCCTGACACACCAACTTGTTCATACTGATCAGAGACCTTTTAAATGTGCTGACTGCGAGAAGAGCTTTAAAAGTAAAAAGAATTTACTGGTACACCAACGCACTCACACTGCGGAGAGGCCATTCACCTGCTCCGTGTGTGGGAAGGGATTCACTCAGTCATCCTACCTCCTGAGACACCAACTTGTTCATACTGATTTGAGACCTTTTAAATGTGCTGACTGTGAGAAGAGATTTAAAAGCAGAAATAATTTACTGTTACATCAACGCACTCACGCCAGGAAGAGGCCATTCACCTGCTTCGTGTGTGGGATGGGATTCACTCAGTCATCCCACGTCCTGGAACACCAACTTGTTCATACTGATCAGAGACCTTTTAAATGTGCTGACTGTGAAAAGCGCTATAAAAGTAAAAAGAATTTACTGAGTCACCAACGTACTCACACTGGGGAGAGGACATTCACCTGCTCCGTGTGAGAGAAGGGCCTCATTTGTTCATCCCAGCTTGTGCAACACCAGCGAGTTCACACTGGGCAGAGGATGTACTCTTGCCCTGTGTGTGACAAGAAGTTTACTCAGTCATCCCACCTGATGACACACCGACTTGTTCACATTGATCAGAAACCTTTTAAATGTTCTGACTGTGAAAAAAGATTTAAAAGTGAACTGTATCTGCGGAAACACCAGCGAATTCACACTGAAACAGAATCATAGAATTTACAGTGCAGAAGGAGGACATTCGGCCCATCGAGTGCACCGGCCCTTGGAAAGAGCACCTTACTAAAGCCCATACCTCCAACCTAACCCATAACCTCACCTAACCTTTTTGGACACAAAGAACAATTTAGCATGGCCAATCCACCTGAATTCTACACGTGTTTATACTTGTGGGAGGAAACTGGAGCACCCGGAGTAAACCCACGCAGACATGGGGAGAACGTGCAAACTCCGCACAGACAGTAAGCCAAGCCGAGAATTCTGGGACCCTGGAGCTTTGAAGCAACAGTGCTAACCACTGTGCTACCGTGTGGCCCACACGTGGGAGCGGTCCTGGGGAGAGACTGTTCAACTGCTCCGTGTGTGGGAGGAGATTCACTCAGTCAAACAACCTGCACAGACATCAGCAAGTTCACAGGCAACAGCAGGGTTTGGATTCAGCTGTTGTTGCTGCTGTTAGTCACATCCAGGACTGAATGATGCCTGGACATCTGTTTCCAGTGGGGCTCCACAGTTTTCTGGGAAATATCCATGATTTAGACTTAAATGTATGCACCAGGATTATATAAAAGTTGCTGAAGTGTTTTAGACAATGAGGGAGAAAGCCATGGACTGGGTCAGGTGGACAGAAAAATGGTGAATGGAAATTTAGATAATGAGAGGTTAGGAACACACTTCAGTTAACTCCCGATAAAAATAAGGTCACTTCAGGATAATGGAAAAAACTGATTGGTGGGGAAGCTATAAATAATCCTTTTTTAAAAAATAAATTCAGAGTACCCGATTATTATTATTTCCAATTAAGGGGCAATGTAGCCTGGCCAATCCACCTAACCTGCACATCTTTGGGTTGTGGGGGTGAAACCCATGCAGACACGGGGAGAATGTGCAAACATCACATGGGCAGTGACCCAGGGCCAGGATTCAAACCTGGGTCCTCAGCGCTGCAGTCCCAGTGCTAACCACTGCTCCACGTGCTGCCCTAACTACAAATAATTCTAACAACTTTATTGAACAATTCTCAAATGGAAAGGCACTTGACCACATTAAAACTAAGGATCTGCAACAGATGTTTGATCTGGCAAGCCATTTTGGGGCAAGATTATAAACAGAGGGCATTCATTTAAAGTGATTAGAAAAAGAAGCAATGCTGAGCAAGGCTAGGAGAGTGGGCAAAGAAGTGGCAGCTGGGATACAATGTGGAAAAGTGAGGTTATGCACTTTGGAAGGAGAAATGGAGGCATAGACTATTCTCTAAATGGGAAAATGCTGGGGAAATCACAAGCACAAAGGGACTTGGGAGACCTTTGGGTCTTCAGGTTAATGTGCAGGTGCACTGTCACCTCACAGCGCTGAGGTCCCAGGTTTGATTATGGATTGGGTACTCTAAATTATTTTTAAAATGCAAAAAAAAAGGTTAATGTGCGGAACGTGGTTATTACACAAAGTTAAGACTCAACCTTTATCAATAAATTGGTGAGGATACCAAGTGTAATATATCCTCGTTTGTGGACAATTAGAACAAATGTACATTTCAAAAAAGCTCTCACTACCACTGGACCGAAAGTGTTCTAAAGCCAATGGAGTACTTTTGAAATATATTCACTGTTGTAATGTAGGAAACGTAAGTATGCATGTGTAATCACATTTAGTAGGCAGTTAGGAAGGCAAATGCAGTGTATTCAGGTCCAGTGGGCTAGAATACAAGACCAGAGATGTACTTCTGAGGCTATATAAGGCTCTGATCAGACCCCATTTGGAGTATTATGAGCAGTTTTGGGTCCCGTATCTAAGTGGATGTGTTGGCCTTGGAAAAGGTCCAGAGGAGGTTTACAAGAATGATCTCTGGAATGAAGAGCTTATCGTATGAGGAACGGTTGAGGACTCTGGGTCTGTACTCGTTGGAGTTTAGGAGCATATAGGGGGATCTTATTAAAACTGACAGGATACTGCGAGGACTGGGTAGAGCGGACATGGAGAAGATGTTTCCACTTGTGGGACAGTTTCCTTAAAACTCTCCAAAATTGGCTTTGGCAGGAAAGTCAGCAGGCATTGGAAACTAAACAGAAATCGCGGCAACATGTTCATTTTAACCGACCCTCCCCCCCCGCAATCCCGAGCAATCTGCGTCCCCAGATATCTAAAGTGAACCCCTGCTCTTGTCTAGATTTAATTTGTACCCCGGGAAAGACCCAAGCACCCGAAGCAGCTCCAATATTCCCCCTCCTGACACACTCGGTTCCGATACATATAATAACAAGTCATCGGCAGACAAGATCATCTTGTGCTCTATTCACCACCCCCCCCCCACCTCTCTCCCCCCCCCCCCCCCCCCCCCGCAATATCCCTTTCCATACCCCCAAACCTCTTAACGTGATGGCCAACGGTGATTTTGCGATGGCCAATGGCTGAATCGCGAGTGCAAACAGCAGGGGGGGGGACATAGGACATCTCAGCCTTGTCCCACGGTGGAGCGAAAAGTATCTCGCGCTGATGTTTTTTGTGCAGACACTGCCTCCTTATACAGTAGCTTTACCCAGTCCACAAATCGTGGACCAATCCCAAACCGCTCTAGAACTGCTGTCAAGTGCCCCCATTCTACTTGGTCAAGCGCTTTCTCTGCGTCCACTGCCACAACCACCTCTGTTTCTTTCCCCTCCTAATGTTTGAAAAGAGCTGCCTCCCTCACACAAATCCCGTCTGATCTTCACCTGTTACCTTCAGAAGGCACTCCTACCTACCTTCCAGTACCTTCACTAATACCTTTGCGTTCATGTTTAAAAGTGATATGGGTCTATACAACCCACACTCCATCAGATCCTTATCTTTTTGAGCAACAGGGAAACCGACGTCTGCCCCAACGTTTGTGGTAACACCCCCTTCCCTATCGCCTCCTCAAATACCTCCATCATCAGGGGTGCCGCTTATACTGCAGACACACCAGCGAGTTCATACTGGGGAGAAGCCATTCACCTGCTCTCTGTGTGGGAAGGGATTCACTCAGTTATCCAGTCTGCAGACACACAAACTAGTTCACACTGGGGAGAGGCCATTCACCTGCTCTCAGTGTGGGACGGGATTACATAGAAAATAGGAGCAGGATGAGAGCATTTGGCCCTTCGCGCCTGCTCTGCCATTCTTTATGATCATGGCATATCATCCAATTTAATAGCTTAATCCCGATTTCCGCTCCATATCCTTTGATCCCCTTCGCCCTCAGTGCTATATCTAACTGTTTTTTGAAAACATACAATGTATTGGCCTCAACTATTTCCTGTGGTAACAAATTCCACAAGCTCACCACTCTCTGAAGAAATTACTCATCTCTGACCTAAATGGTCTACCTCGTATCCTCAGACTACGACCTCTGGATCTGTACACTCCCACCATCGGGAAAATCTTTCCTGCATCTACACTGTCAAGTCCTGTTGGAATATTATAGGTTTCTATGAGATCCCCCCCCCCCCCCATTCTTCTGAACTCCAGCGAATACAATCCTAACTGATTCAATCTCTCATACGTCAGTCCCACCATCCCAGGAATCACCCGAGAAATCCTTTGCTGCACTCCCTCTAGAGCAAGAACATCCTTTCGTCAGATAAGGAGACCAAAACTGCTCACAATATTCCAGGTATGGCCTCTCCAAGGCCCTGTGTAATAATAGCAAGATATTCCTGCTCCTGTACTCGAATCCGCTCGCAATGAAGGCTAGCATACCATTTGCCTTCTTTACCGCCTGCTGTAGCTGCATGCTTACCTTCAGTGACTGGTGTACAAGGATAACAAGGTCTCGTTGCACATTGCCCTCTCCTAATTGATGACAATTCAGATAATAGCCTGCCTTCTCGTTTTGCTACCAAACTGGATAACCTCTCATTTCTCCAAATTATACTGTATCTGCCATTCATTTGCCCACTCACTCAACTTGTCCAAATCACACTGAAGGATCTCTGCAACCTCCTCACAGCTCACCCTCCCACGCAACTTGTCATCTGCAAATTTGCATTTTGTTCCCTCATCTAAATGGTTAGGTGATGCAGTGGTTAGCACTGCGGTCTGACGGAGCTGAGGACCAGTGTTCAATCCTGACCCCAGGTCACTGTCCGTGTGGAGACACGTTCTCCAAGTGTCTCGTGGGTGCCACCCCCATAACTCAAAGATGTTCACCTCTATTTACACAATTCACTCGGTTATGCCATCTGCAGTCACACCAGGGAGTTCACACTAGGGAGAGGCCTTTCACCTGCTCTCAATGTGCAAAGGGATTTTGTATTCATCGCACTTCTTGAGACACCAACAAGTTCAGAACTGATTACAGGGATTGGATTCTGCTGTTATTGTTTCTGTTCTCAATTACATCCAGGACTGCATTTTGTTCATTCTGCTGGTCAATGGAGATGACCAGAGGGTTTCTTTCTGCTGGACTGGCCGGTCTCACGACTTTGCCTCCAGTGGGCTGATTCTCTCTGAGCCTTCTTGCTGATATCTGGTTGCACATTTCACAAGGATCAAAGAGTGAAAGGGTGTTTGGAGGTTAGAAGATGTTTTATTACCACTTCTGTTTGGGAACCCCAAAAATCATGCCACATTGCCATGAAGGTGGGCTATGGTGGTTACATGGTTCTTTTGTTTAATTTATTTTGGTGCTTCTCACAGAAGATAACTATAAGGGTATGAGTGGCAAGTTTTCTGAGGTGCACTGGGAAACTACATTAAATAGTATGGTGGGAGACAGACAATCAGTAATATTTAAGGAATTATTACAGATTTACACGGGGATTGGTTAGCTCAGTTGGCTGCATGGCTGGTTCGTGCTGAGTGACACCAACAGCACAGGTTAAATTCCCATACCGGCGGAGGTTAGCCATGGTCTGTGTCAGTATTTATGCTCCACATGATCCTCCACCCACTCCTCTACATCTCCCCCCATCAGCATCTCCTTCTATTCCTTTTCCCTCATGTATGTATCTAGCTTTACGTTCAATGTATTCATGCTGTTCACCTCAACCACTCGCTGTGGTAACGAGTTCAACATTCTCACCACTCGCTGGGTAAAGCGGTTTCTATTGAAATTCCTATTGGATTATTGAATCCCTTCATAATCTGAAAGATTTCCATCAGGTCACCCATCAGTCTTCTCTTTTCCAGAAAAAAGCAGCCCCAGCCTTTCCTGGGTGTTAAATGTTCTCAGTTCTGTATATTATGAATCTTTGTTGTATATTAACGGGCAGCACGGTAGCATGGTGGTTAGCATAAATGCTTCACAGCTCCAGGGTCCCAGGTTCGGTTCCCGGCTGGGTCACTGTCTGTGCGGAGTCTGCACATCCTCCCCGTGTGTGCGTGGGTTTTCTCCGGTTTCTTCCCACAGTTCAAAGATGTGCGGGTTAGGTGGATTGGCCATGCTAAATTGCCCGCAGTGTCCTAAAAAAAGTAAGGGGGCGGGTTGTTCGTTTACGGGTATAGGGTGGATACGTGGGTTTGAGTAGGGTGATCATTTGCTCGGCACAACATTGAGGGCCAAAGGGCCTGTTCTGTGCTGTACTGTTCTATGTTATCCAGTACCCCTATTTCCTTTTTCTACATGGAGATCACCAATGTTGTCAGAGCTCCCAGTGTAGTCGAACAATCGTTTTAAACAAGTTGAACATTTCCTCCGTGCTTTTCAATTCTATCCCTCTTTTGGAAGTTACAGTCCAATCTAGCACCATTTATAGACAGTGCATTCCAAATCACAACAACTCGCTGTGTTTTACAACATATAATTGTGCATGTGCTGTGTCTGGAGTTTCACAGAATATTCAAAATGGTGTCAATGACGTGGTTATTCCACAAAATTAAGACTCAATCTTTATCAATGATTCTGGTGAGGACACCGAGTGTAATATATCCGAGTTTGCGGACAATTAGAACAAATGTACATTTCTTTAAAACCTCTCATGACAACTGAACCTCCTAAAGTGTTCACTGTTGTAATGTCGGAAGCTGTAAGTAGGCATGTGTGATCACATTTAGTTTTAAAATTGTTATTTTCATAGTACATTCACTGTCATTAGTAACAAGGTCAAGGAAGCTCTTTTATACCTCAAACATGTGGCTTCCTGCAGCTATTTCACCTTCTGTACCTTTTCTATATTAACTATGTATTGATTTCATGGCAAAAAAACAAGAATTAGGTTCATGATTTTTCAGTAGTGAACCGTGATTAACATTAGTGAATTGGTGTATTGGGTAATTATATTGCAAAGACTAGATCTTTATTTTAAAAAATAACACCTTCAACCAAAATGTTTCAGAAACTGTAGAGATGTCAGAATTTGTTTGAAAAATAAATTACTTTATAATTTTGAGAATTTACAAGACATCATATTCTGCCAAGTCTATGTGGGCTGGGCAGTGGTCCAATGGTATTGTAACTGGGCAAGTAATCCAGAGACCCAGGTTAATGCTCTGGGGATCGAATGTGGCTATGAAAGATAATGAAATTGAATAAAATCTCATATTAAAAGTCTAATGATGACATTGTGGATTAGTGTAAAAACCCAACTGTCACAAATGTCCTTTTGGAAATCTGCTCTCCTTATGTGGCCTGGCCTACAGGTGACTCCAGACCCACAGCAATGTTGGGGTTGATTTGTAAGTGCCCTCTGAAATAGCCTCACAAGACACTCAGTTCAAGGGCAATTGGAATGAGCAGTAAATGCTGGTCCAGCCAGTGACCCCCACCTCACATGAACGAATAATTTTTAAGAAGATTTGATTTATTGTCACGTGTACCGAGGTACAGCGAAAAGTTTTGTTCTGCGTACAGTCCAGAAAGATCGTTCCATACATGAAAAAACTCGGACATACGATAAATACACAATGTAAATACATAGACACAGGCACCAGGTGAAGCATGCGGAGTGTAGTACTACTCCGTAGAGAACCATTGTATCTTGTATTAATCAAATGTATCAATTAAAAATTACTGTTAATTAGCTACCAGTCTGTAACAGATGATTAAATAAGCAGTAATCCTTAATTGATTTACAATTAAATAATAATGAATCACTAGTTATAGTAAAAGTCTGAGTTTTATTTGTTGTAAAAATGTAAAAGCTTTATTGCTGTGTATATAAAGAATGTGCAATGAGGATAAATGTACCGGCAAGGGAGACCTTCCAACTCTGATTAGCCTCAACATTTGAAACTGTATGAATAAGGAATTGTGCAGAATCAGATAAAGGGATAGTATGAAACAGTTCAATTGTATTCCTGTCCAAGATAATGAGAGAAGGTTGTGTCAGTAATTGGAGATCCAATTCAATTAAATTAGTGCCTAATTGACCAATGGTTACGTTACAACAGGCCCAACTCTGACATGAGGTAATGGTCACTTTGGGGGTAAAAGTCAAGATTCCGAAGGTCTCCTTGCTGGCCAAGTACTGAAGACTCTCGAGGCCGAGTTCCAAGGAAATTACTGTCAAGAAGGAGCCAGGGAGGGTTACGCTTCTACAGACTGATCACTTACATGAAGTAAACGTCAAACCCAGCCATGTCGCTCACCCAGATCTCTGATTTTGGAGGCTTTGGGTCCCTCCACGCCAGCAATATCCATCTCTGGGCTACCAGGGAGGCAAAGGCCAAGACATCAGCCTCTCCCGCCCCCTCCAAAATTCGCCACCTCTGGACTCGGCCCCCTGCTCTCTGCCACCTCTGAAACCCCCCATCCAGCCTTCCCGGTTCAAATATTGGTTGTCAGAAATTGGGGCCCAGACCATTGCCTCCTCCCTCGGTGCAGCTTAAAATAACGCGACATCAGCTGATTCGTTCATATGCTTGCTACTGGTGCCTGGTACAGCAGCCAAACCCAATCAATGAAGCCCTGCCCAGACCCGAACCTTCCTAACACCTCCCACAAATAATTCCACTCCACCTGGTCACAGGCCTTCTCCGCGTCCATCGCAACCACCACCCCCCACCGAGGGGATCATAATAACGTTTAAGAGCCTTCTGACATTGGCCGTAAGTTGCCCGCCTTTCACAAACCGCGTCTGGTTCCCCCTATCACATCAGGGACACAGCCCTCCATCCGCGAGGCCAATATTCTGGCCAACAGTTTGGCGTCCACATTCAATAGGGAGATTGCTCTGGGTCCTTCTCCCGCTTCAGGATCGAGGCCTGCAACATTGTTGGGGGAAGGGCACCCCGCTCCCTTGCCTCATTAAATACCCTCGTTCCCACGTCTGTCCTTCACTCTTCTTATCTCCCTGGCCACCTCCCTTTTCCTCAGCTTGTGCGCTAGCATCGTACTGGCCTTCTCACCATCCTCATATACCGCCCCCCTCACCTTCCTCAGTTGCTCCACCGCCTTCCCTGCAGATAACAGCTCAAACTCCATTTGTAGCCTCTGCCACTCCTTCAGTAACCCCGCCTCCGGGGCCTCCGAATATCTCCTGTCCACCTGGAGTATTTCCCCAACTACCCTGTCCCTCTCTACTCGCTCCACCTTTTCCCTCTGGACCCGTATCGAGATTAACTCCCCCCTAACCACTGCCTTCAGCGCTTCCCAAACAGTTGCTGCTGAGACTTCCCCTGTGTCATTTATTTCTAAATAGTTCTGGATGGACTCCCTCACCCGCCCGCACACCCCCTCATCCAACCTCCATTGCGGGCGCTGCCCTCCCTCCTTACTCACCCGTAAATCCACCCAATGTGGGGCATGGGCCGACACAGCAATCGTCGAACATTCGGTATCAACCATTCCGCCAGTAAAGCCCTGCTCAAAATAAAAAAGTTGATCCGGGAGTACGCTTTGTGCACATGGGAGAAAAAAGAAAACTCCTTCACTCTTGGCCGTCCGAACCTCCATGGGTCAACCCTGGATCAATGACCGTATTGAAGACCCCCCCCCCCCCCCCCCTTCCATGATCAGCGTATGCGACTCTAGGTCAGGGATCTTACCCAACACCCTCATGAATTCTACATTTCCCCATTTTGGTGCATATATATTCTCAATTAACACCAGCATCCCCTCAAGCTTCCCACTCACCATGATGAACCTGCCCCCCACGTCCGCCACTATTCTCCCTGCCTCAAAGGCCACCCGTTTGTTGATCAGGATCGCGACCCCCCCTAGTCTTAAGAGTCCAGCACTGAATGAAATACTTGGCCGACCCATCCATTCCTCAATCTGGTCTGATCTATTACCCTCATGTGTGTCTCCTGTAACATTGCCAATCCCCTCAAATGTGCTGACACGCGAGCCCTTTTAACCGGCCCATTCAGCCCTCTAACGTTCCACGTGATCAGCCTAGTCGGGAGGCTCCCTCTCCCGCCGATCACCCTTCTTAGGCCAGCTCCAGCTCGTGTCCCTCGCCTCCGTTGGCCCACCCTCGGGCATCCACTGTCCTCTACCTCCCCTTTGTCTCCCAGCAACAGTTTCCCCTGTCAGCAGAGCAGCTCCCCCTCTCCCCACTATTAGCAGCACCAGAATCCCAACCCCCCTTAACAAACTTACCACCTGCTCACCCCCCACTGCACTTCCGTAAGCTAGCCCACCTAGCTAGCTTGGTAACCCCCGCTCATGGCACCAGACATCCGATCCCATCCCCCGCACCCCCCCCCGAACATACATATTCAAACCATTACAGTCCCCAATCAACACACAGTAGAAAAAATCCCTCCACCATCTACCTACTGAAATAAAGTTAACTTACAAACCTGAGCAACAGCCTAAAAAACTGTTCGAGAGCACTGCACACACAGATCAAAACTAAGAAAACTTTAATAGAATCGATACCGCAATCTCCCCCAAGGTTCAATGCCCTCAAACTCCTGCCAGCCTTTTGTCTTTGATAAAGTCCATCGCTTCGTCTGGCAATTCAAGGTAAAGTTCTTGGCCCTCAAACGTGACCCGCAGACGCATTGGGTATAACAACCCAAACTTCACCCCCTGCTTGAAGAGGGCCGATTTTACCCTATTAAATCCAGCTCGTCTTTTGGTCAGTTTCACGCCCAGGTCCTGGTAGATGCGCAGCTCACAGTTCTCCCACTTGCAGCTCAGTGTCTGCTGGGCCCACCGCAAAATCTGCTCCTTATCCAGGAATCGGTGCACTCGCACCCGGATCGCCCTGGGAGGTACATATCGCTCGCGGCTACCTCGCAAACGCTCTGTCTACTTCCAAGGGTCGGGAAAACGCCCCATCTCCCATCAGCTTTTCCAGCATTTTTGTCACACATGCCCTTGCATCCGACCCCTCACTGCCCTCCGGGAGGCCGACGATCCTCAGGTTCTGTCTCCGGGACCTGTTCTCCTGCAACCTTTTCTGGTGATCCCTCATCAGCCCCACTTCCGCCTCCAATGTGGTTAAATGGTGCGTGCTCGGCCACCTTCTGGATCGCCGGTCCGTGGGCTTCCAGCCCCTGTTCCACCCAATCAATCGTTGCCTTAATTAGGCCTAACCCTTCCTTCGTGTGTTTGGTGCAGCTCTCTCCACCCGCTGTACCACTGACCACTGAGTCACCAAACCGGAATCCTGCCCTTTCACTACGCTTTCCCGTGCTGCGGTTCTACAGTCACCTTCTCTGCTCAACTAATTCTTCTCATAGTATAGGGGATCTGTTCCTGAAAGGGAGCTTTCCGAGCGTGAGGGCGCTGGAGGAGAAGTTTGGGCTCGCCTGACGGAACGACTTTTGATACTTGCAGGTGAGGGATTTTGTACGCAGGCTGGTGCCGTCCTTCCCACGTCTCCCGCCGAAGGGGAGGCAGGACTGGGTAGTTTCTAGGGGACAGGATAGAGTTTCAGACGTCTACAAGGAGCTAATGAGAGCTGAGGATACGCAGACCGAGGACCTGAGGTTTATGTGGGAGGAGGAGCTCGGGGGCAGGCGGGCGGGGGAGAGAAAAGCTGGAGTACGGTATTTGGGCAGAAGCCCTGAGCAGAGTAAACACGACCGCAACATGCGCCAGGCTCAGCCTGATCCAGTGTAAGGTCGCGGGTTTTGAAAACTGGGTGGTAATGAGCCCAGAGTTGGCAATCTTTGGGGTTTCGGAGGACCCGAGAGTCCAGGGAGAGAGGCCAACGTTCTGGCCTTTGCTTCCCTGGTAGCCCTGGGCTGAGGTATGGCTATCAGACATGGCGAGCTTTCTTGGCCTAGAGAAAGTAAAGTTTGCCTTGAGAGGTTCGCTACTAGGGTTCGCCCGAAGGTGGCAGCCATTTATTGACTTCTTCGCAGAGGATTAAGCGTCAGCTAGGGGGGGGGGGGGTGGCTAAGGTATAGTACAGTAGGGGGATATTGAGGCGGGTCCGTGTGTGAACAGAGCCGTGGTTTGCACTATGTTTATTTTATAATTTGTGTCTTGACTTTTTGTTTGTACTGTACAATGTCACTTTTTCTATATGCCTAAAATACCTCAATAAAATTGTTTGTTTAAAAAAAAAAAATTCTTCTTATACAACCACTTCTGGCTCCACATACTGGTGGGGGATTTCTCCTCACTGTCTCACTCTCCACCGATGTTTCAAATAGAATTCCCCAAAGAAATCAAGAGAAAAGGTTCAAAAGGTCCGTCACGAGCGGGAGCTCCCAATTGCCCGACCTCCTACTCCATGGCCGCCACCAGAAGTCAAAAGGATGAAATTTAGAGACAGTTTGGTCCGGTGGGATCGTGGAAGGGAGGGAAGCAGCAGAGGCAGCTGATCGGATTGACTCAATCTCAGTCACAAAGAAACTCCACAAGCTCCTCCCACTTCTTGTTGGAGGTGAGGATGGAAGAGACAGGGGAGAGCGAGAGTACTTCAAAAGGAACTAACTTGTGTCAGAGATATTAAAAAGTTTCAACACACTGCGTATTTAAAACAAATCTAATTTATTTGACTTTCAGTCAGATTACTGCCCCTGTAAATGGCCTGGAGTTTGTTATCAGCAGAAAGAAACCCAAATGAACATGGTTCAGTCCTGAATGGGAGGAACAGCAAAATCCAATCACTGTAGTTATTTGTGGCCTCGTTGGTGTCTCAGCAGGTGGGATGAACAAGTGAAACCCTTCCCACACTGACAACAGATGAACGGTCTCTCCCCAGTGTGAACTCGCTGGTGTTTCTCCAGGTCGGATGACTGAGTGAATCCCTTCCCACACTCTGAGCAGGTGAATCGCCTCTCCCCAGTGTGAACTTGCTGGTGACTCAGCAGGCGGGATGAAGTGGTGAATCCTTTCCCACACTTGGCGCAGATGAACGGTCTCTCCTCAGTGTGAGTGCGCTGGTGTGTCAGCAGGTTGGATGACTGAGTGAATCCCTTCCCACACTTGGTGCAGACGAATGGCTCCTCCCCAGTGTGAATTCGCTGGTGTGTCAGCAGGTAGGATGAGGTTGTAAATCCTTTCCCACACACAGAGCAGGTGAATGGCCTCTCTCCAGTGTGAATTCGCTGATGTATAGTGAGGTGAGATGATCGTCTGAACCCTGTCCCACAGTGAGAGCACCTAAACGGTCTCTCGTCAGTGTGAACACGTTGATGGCGAATCAGATGCCCAGAACTTTTGTAGCACTTCCCGCAGTCTGGACATTGAAACGGTCTCTCCCCAGTGTGAACTCGCTGGTGTGTCTGCAGGGACCATGATTCAGCGAATTTCTTCCCACACTTGGAGCAAGTAAATGGCTTCTCCCCAGTGTGAACTAGCTGGTGTTTCTGCAAGGTCGCTAACTGAATAAATCCCATCCCACACTTGGAGCAGGTGAATGGCCTCTCCCCAGTGTGAATTCGCTGGTGTGTGGACAGAGTGGATAACCGAGTGAATCCCTTCCCACACTTGGAGCAGGTGAATGGTCTCTCCCCAGTGTGACTGCGTCGATGAGTTTCCAGATGGGATGGGGAAGTGAATCCTTTCCCACAGTCCGCACATTTCCACGGTTTCTCCTCAGTGTGACTGCATTTGTGGCTTGTGAGGCCTGATGACTGACTGAATCCTCGTCCACAAACACAACATGTGTACGGTTTCTCCCCACTGAGAACAATGATTTTTCCTTCCATGTTCAAAACCCAATGATATTCAGGATGTGATCAATTGAGGACTCTGTCAGATCCTGATCTGATGCTTGGATTGAGTTTCCTGCGGGAGGAGAGAGAAAGAGGTGAAGAGGGAGGTTGTATATCTACAAGACATATTAAGAGAATAGTTGGCAAAGCAAATCTGGGTGCTCCGGTTTCCTCCCACAGTCTGCACAGTCTAAAGATGTGCAGGTTAGGTGGATTGGCCATGCTAAATTGAAATTAAAAATCGCATATTGTCACGAGTAGGCTTCAATGAAGTTACTGTGACAAGCCCCTAGTCGCCACATTCCAGCGCCCGTTCTGGGAAGCTGGTACAGTAATTGAACCGTGCTGCTGGCCTGCCTTGGTCTGCTTTCAAAGCCAGTGATTTAGTCGTATGCTAAACAGCCCTTGACCCTAAATGTCCACATGTTAGTTGGGGTTACTGGGTTACAGGGACAGGGTGGAGGCGTGGGCTTAAGCTTAAGTAGGGTGCTCTTTCCAAGCACCGGTGTAGACCCGATGGGCCGAATGGCCTCCCTCTGCACTGTGACTTCTATGATCCTGCACTGTAGGAATTCTATGAATCATTATAAAGCTCTGGTCACCACTCTTCAGGAAGGATGTGAAGGTTCCTGGCGACGGTGCAGAGGGGATTTACCAGAATGTTTCCAGCAAAGGAGGTTGAGGGCAGATTTGATTCAGGGATACAAGATGATGCCAGATTTCCATCAGGTGGACAAAGAAACTCTGTTTCCATTCACTGAACGTACAAGCAGTCGGGACACAGATTTAAAGTTTTGGGTCAAACCTGGATTGAACGATATAAGATCCTGAGGGGTCTTGGCAGGGTGGATGTGGAGAGGCTGTTTCCTCTTGTGGTAGAATCTGGAACACTGTTGCAAAATAAGGGGACATCCATTTAAGATGGAGATGAGGATTTTTTATTCTCAAGGGTTGTGAGACTTTGGAACTCGTGTCTTTAAAAGGCAGTGGGAACAATACTCGAGGGGCCAAGTGGCCTGTTCCTAGTTCGTATGCAAAAGGTACAGGAGATATGAGATGTATGTTTTTACACAGCGAGCGGCAATGACCTGAAACTCGCTGCCTATGATGGAGTTTGAAAATTGACACAATGAATAATTTGATTTCAAAAGGAAATTGGATAGACTTTTTAAAAAAATAACTTTAAAGTAGCCAATTCTTATTTTTCCCCAATTAACGGGCAATTTAGAGTGGCCAATCCACCTACCCTGCACATCTTGGGTTGTGGGGTTGAGACCCTCACAAACACGGGGAAAATGTGCAAACTCCACACGGACGGTGACCCGGGGCTGGGATCGAACCTGGGACCTCAGCGCCGTGAGGCAGCAGTGCTAACCACTGTGCCACCATGCAGCCCATGGAAATTGGATAGACATTTGAGGGAAATAAACCTGCGAGGATACAGGGATAGAGCAGGAGAATGGCACTGACTGGATTGTTCCAGAGAATAGGGAGTGAGATTCAATGGGCCGAATGCCATTCTCTGTGCCATCGTGTCTCTGACTCTTTTGTCTGACTGCCCTGCAAGGTCAGATCGCGATGTGAAGTTTGGTTTGCGTTTCCCGTCTGTTAAACCTCCTCGTCCAGTATCCTATAAATTTACAGAAACCTCACTGCCAGTTTAGGATAGAAATTCACAATATTCTCTCCTCGCCAACTTTGATAAAATGTATTCCTGGAGGTTTGATCACATGACCTGCCCCCATCCTTCAGCCATTAATTGGTCAACACATCCATCCTTGTGACACACTGCCTTCCTCGGCCAATTGGGAAGCAAAAAGACTCATTACCTCACAGGACAGTGATTGACTGTCAGCCAAACAACCCATTTTCAATATTTTTCTATCTGCTGAAGATAAATGTTCAAAACAATCTTGTTTACTGTCTTGAAATGAAAATCGCTGATTGTCACGAGTCGGCTTCAAATGAAGTTACTGTGAAAACCCCCTAGTCACCACATTCCGGCACCTGTTCAGGGAGACTGGTACAGGAATTGAATTGTGCTGCTGGCCGGTCTTGGTCTGCTATCAAAGCCATGTGCTAAACATCCTCTCTTAATGATTTAATGATTAAGTCTTAACAATTTCCAGAGACCAAGGTATGAATCTCATCAACACAAAAGGTATAATTGTAATTCACTGAAAGTCTAGTCGGCAGGGAGGGAGGTTAGTGCCAATCAGGGGAGGAGCAGCTCCGGGACGGTCAGTATCAATAACTCACCCTGGGGATTCACGGCCTAGTCGGCAGGGAGGGGGGTTAGTGCCAATCAGGGGAGGAGCAGCTCCGGGACAGTCAGTATCAATAACTCACCCCCGGGACAGTGAGAGGGGAGAATGTTCAATGTTTCACATTCGGCTCTGGGGATTCTAAACCCCGCCACTGACCTCTCACCTGATACCTCACAATGCCCGGGCAATGATTGACGACAGCTCCGGACCAATCGGAGGAGAGTGGACGTGTCCGGAGGACCGGTCGGGAGTGACTGGTCGTCCAACCAATCAGCGTGTATAAAGGGGCGGGACTGGGCTGAGCGAAGCATGCGCAGTGTGATTAATGGCGATGCAGAAAAACGTTCGTTCTCGGAATTACAATTTGTGAAGGTGGCAATGGCGGGACGGAGGGAGAGATGAATCAGGCGGGTCGCTAGACACCCTTTGTGAACATATTATTTACACCGAAAAGCCGGAAAAATAACCAACCAATGCCTGGGGATCTGAGTGGATGCGACAGCTTTGTTACAGACGACACTCTGCGGCCGCCATCTTTATTTGGTACTGGCGACTCTGCACACGCGCATCCGCCATCTTTATTGGGGCACGAGCAGCAAAGCGCAGCCTCAGTCGCCATCATTGTTGGGGGCAACATTTTTGAAACGTTTCTTCATGACAGAATGTCCAGCAGACTGCTTCACTCTGAGTTACAAATTCCTATTTATGGGGCAGAATACATGTCCAGAGCGGTGACAATAATTCGAATTTATATTGTGGCTTGAACACAATATAACTTTTAAGACTTTCAGAGAAACGTTACAAAATAACAATTGACACTGAGCCACATGAGGAGGAAAGTGAATCGGAGAGTCGGAGTTTTAAGGAGGAAATTCCAGAAATTGAGGTCTTGGCAACTCAGTAATGGTGGAAAGATTAAAATCGGGAATTCTGAAGTGGCTGGAATTAAATGAGTGCAGAGATCTCAAAGGGGTGTGTGTGGAGGAGATTACAGGTGCCGGGATGTGGCAACTAGGGGCTTTTCACAGTAACTTCATTTGAAGCCTACTTGTGACAATAAGCGATTTTCATTTCAGTGTTTCTGAAACATTGAAAGCAACATTCTGGTTTAGTTTAAAAAAAAATCCTTTTTTTCCCCCAAAGTACCCAATTCCTTTTTTTCCATTAAAGGGGAAATTTAGTGGGCCAATCCACCTACCCTCAACATCTTTTTTGGGTTGTGGGAGTGAGACCCACGCAGACACGGAGAATATGTACAAACTCCACATGGACAGTGACCTGGGGCCGGGATCGATCCTGGGTCCTCAGCGCCATGAGGCAGCATTGTAAACCACTGTACCCTAGCTTTCCTTTGTATTTGTTGGGATTTTGCTTTCTTTTACTTTGATTGGGTAGCACAGTGGTTAGCACAGTTACTTCACAACTCCAAGGTCCCAGGTTCGATTCCAGGCTTGGTCACTGTCTGTGTGGAGTCTGCACTTTCTCCCTTTGTCAGTCCAGAGATGTGCAGGTTAGGCGGATTGGCCATGAAAAATTGCCCTTGGTGTCCAAAAACGGTTAGGTCGAGTTACGGGGATAGTGTGGGGTGCACTTTCCAGGGGTCACTGCAAACTTCTCCTTCTACACTGTAAATTCTATGATGATATTTGGGGAAACAAGAGAGGAAAGAATACGCTCTAGAAATTAGAATTATTTGTTCTGAATTTCCATCCTTGAATGAAAGTGGTACTGACACTGTCAACTCCTTTTACAGGGGATTGGACGGAGAGGATTTGACACGTTCATCAGGATCTGAATATCATCAGCCACTGAATGTGGAAGGAGAAATGTTTGTCTGTTCTCTTTCTGGGCAAGGATCTGAAACATCAGTGTGACTGGACAAGCACCAAGACCCAGACAACACACACTCCAGTTCGACTGTTCCAGTGAACTGACTGTAGAAACATCAGTGTGACTGGAAAAGCACCGAGACCCACACAGCACACACCCGAGTGAGAGTGTTCCAGTTACACAGCCTGAAAAAAAATCACACCATTCACAGTGGGGAGAAACCACATTTGTGTCTGCATGTGGACGAGGCTTCAACTGATATCCACCCTGTTTTTTAAAAAGTTTGTTCATGGGATGTGGGCATCACTGCTTGTGGAGGCATTTATTGCCCATCCCTGAAGGCATTTGAGAGTCAACCACATTGCTATGGATCTGGAGTCACATGTAGGCCAGACCAGGTAAGGATGGCAGATTTCTTTCCCTGAAGGACATCAGTGAACCAGATGGGTTTTTACAACAAATGATAATGGTTCATGTCATTGGACTTTTAATTCCAGATCTTTATTGAATTTAGATTTCACCATCTGCCGTGGTGGGATTCGAACCTGGGTCCCCAGAGCATTACCCTGGGTCTCTAGATTATTAGTCCAGTGACAATACGCCAACGTCACTGCCTTGGTACCACAAGGACGCCGGCAGCATGGGGAAACCGTGGAAATGTGGGGACTGTGGGAAGGAATTCAGATCCCCATCAGGGCTGGAAATTCATCGACGTAGTCACACCAGGGAGAGGACTTTCAACTGCTCTGACTGTGGGAAGAGCTATAGGAATGCTGGGGGTCTAATTAATCATCAACGTGTTCACACGAGAGAGAAGCTATTCACCTGCTCCACCTGTGGAAAGGAATTCACCTGGGAATCCAGTCTAACGACACACCAGCGATTTCACACTGGAGAGAAACCGTACAATTGCTCTCAGTGTGGGAAGAGCTTCCGGTGTTCATCCCACCTCACTGAACATCTACGGGTTCACACTGGGGAGAGACCATTCCACTGCTCTGAGTGCGGGCAGAGATTCACTTGCTCTTCCCATCTCACTCAGCACAAATTTGTCCACACTGGTGAGAGGCCGTTTGTCTGCTCCGTGTGTGGAAAGGGATTCATTAGATCAACATTCCTTCTTAGACACCAGCGTGTTCACGCTGAAGAGAAGGCATTCGCTTGCACTGAGTGTGGGAAGAGTTTCACTCGTCCATCTAGTCTTCGGGATCACCAGCAAGTTCACATTGAAGAGAAAGCATTCATCTGCACTGAGTGTGGGAAGAGTTTCACTCATGCATGTAGTCTTCAGAATCACCAACGGGTTCACACTGGGGAGAAACCCTTTACCTGCGCTGAGTGTGGGAAGGGATTCGCTTTGAAATCGCAGCTTCGGTCACATAAACTTGTTCACACTAATGAGAGACCATTTCAATGTTCTGACTGTGAGAAGAGCTTTAAAAGCAGAAGGGATTTGATGAAACACCAGCGAATCCATTCTGGGGAGAAGCCGTTCATCTGCCCCGTGTGTGATAGAGGATTCACTGATCCATCCAATCGTCTGAAACACCAGAGAGTTCACATGTGATTACAGGGATTTGATATTAAACCCAGAACTTGAATCATGTTCATTCTGACAGTTCTGATTTATTTCCAATGATGTTAAACCCCAGCCCAGTTACAAGGATTAATAGAATGGACATCAATTGCATTAAGTCCAGTGTTCACCTCGATGAGTGAGTGATAGAATCTACCTTTTAGTATAAATTACCTTTTTAGTCTATAACAAGTGTAAAAGAATAAATGGCCCAAGATTTAAAACGGCTTCGTCAAATGATTTGTTAAAAAACCCAAATTGCAAACAGGACAGTAAAAATGCTGAATCGCATGAGAAACATCAAGATAAAGAAGCCACACAGACCAAGGACACATTTTGTTAATTTAAAGTTTCTGGGCAATGTTCCCAGAAACTTTTCATTCAACGGATAAGGCTCATAAAAAATACGTATTTCAATCACCCCATACCTAAATTTGGTGGACAGAAATCTCAATCGAATTAAATAATACTATAATTACTTTAACCCAATCACAACCAGAAAGGGGACAGACATTGGTGATAGCCATAACCTTAAAAAGTACTGCCGATTTTCAACAATTCATTCCAGAATCACCTTACTTAATTTCTGAAGCTACTTTCTGCACTTTCGCTTTGAACCGCCATTTTATTTATTTTCAACTTCTCTGCATTGTGTATTCAGTTAGAAGAAGTGATCAAGAGCTGTAGCTTGTATTGAATTCAACTCAGTGCTCTGTATTTGCTTAGACAAAACTAACTGTAAATACTCTGTATTTGCAAACTGACCTGTTCAAGAGACATCTGAAACTAACTGAATAAAAGACAAATTACTTCACGCATGAAGCTCAATTTCAAGTTCTGCAGAGTAATATATTAGTGCAGCGACACTTCAGATATATTAACCAAAGTACAGACCTATCAGTGAGGAGCTGCGGCGGGTGGTGGAGGTGAATAAGCGGTTCAGAGCCAATGTGCAGGACCTGGAGAACAGATCGAGAAGGCAAAACTTGAGAATTGTGGGGCTGCCCAAGGGGGTGGAGGGCCTGAGGCCGACTGAGTACTTTGTGAGGGTGTTTGAGGAGTTGACGGGAGAGGGGGAAGATCCCTCCCGCTACGAGTTGGACAGGGCTCAGGCCGAAGCCTCAAGCGAATGAGCCAATAAGGGCGGGTAAATTCTGCTTCCACAGCGACCACGTGAAGGAGAGGGTTTTGAGCTCGGCAAAGCAGAGGCGAGGTGTGGGAAGACGTTGACATGTGAATATACCAAGCAGAGCTGCAGAGAAGGCGGGTGGCCTTTGACGGGGAGAGGGCGGCATTGGCAGCGGAGTGAGATTCGGAGTGGTCTAACCTGCGAAGTTGAGAGTGACTCACAATTCAAGGGATTTTTATTTCAAGGCGGTGGAGGCCTTAGTTAAGGCTGAAGGACTGAGATGAGTGTTGGGATTTGGACATGGTTGGTGGGGACGGGGACAGCGTTTGTCTTCGGGAAGGCTTTCTGTTTGGGAGTTTTGTTTTCTGCATCTTGAATTGTTTGTTTCCATGAGTTTCGGGTTTTGCTTTTTCTTGATTCTGGGTGAGGTTCAGTACTGTTCTTTGTTTTAAGGAAGGTTACTGAGGAAGGGATGGGGAGGAGCGGGGGCTCTGGTGGGGTTCATCGCACAAGCTAACAAAGGTTGGCTAGTGAACGGGAGTTTGGTGTGGCAGGAGCCGTGGTTGTTGGAGCCTGGTCGAGCAGATTTCAATGGACCTGGGAGGGGTGAATGGTGGGAGGAGGGGATCGATACTGGGTGAGGTGACTCACCTGAAGAAGGAGCTGCGCTCCGAAAGCTCGTGTTTGAAACAAACCTGTTGTACTTTAACCTGGTGTTGTAAGACTTCTTACTGCAGTAGAACAATGGTTTGGCTTTAACAGGTCCATTGGGCATGGCCTCTGACAAGTACATGGGAGTTTTTTTATTGCTGAAACATCCGGCTGGGTCACTGTCTGTGCGGAGTCTGCACGTCCTCCCCGTGTGTGCGTGGTTTCCTCCGGGTGCTCCGGTTTCCTCCCACAGTCCAAAGATGTGCGGGTTAGGTGGATTGGCCATGCTAAATTGCCCATAGTGTCCTAAAAAGTAAGGTGGGGGGGGTTGTTGGGTTACGGGTACAGGGTGGATACGTGGGTTTAAGTAGGGTGATCATTGCTCGGCACAACATCGAGGGCCAAAGGGCCTGTTCTGTACAGTTCTATGTTCTATCCCAGTCAAGTGATAATTCTGAAGATTCAGGATATCAATACCTTTTCTTTGTAATTCCACAATTCACCCACTCTGAACACACCGGAATCCTCCCTTGGCCCTTTGTTATTAAAGTCAGTGCAGTAGGTGGGGTCTGGAGACATATTCAGTTAAACTCAATCAGGTTCTGACACTGCTAGCCAATATGATGAGCCAAATGGTTTCCCTCTGTGCATTATCATTCAACAAAACAATGAATATTCAGTATTATGAACAGGGAGAGAAATCAGTAACTGCAATTGAACCCAGCAAGAGTTAGCACCGGCAGGGTAGAGAGAGAAGAAACAGTAGAAAAGCTTTAAAACCTCGACATAGGCACACACAGAACTCTGACACATGTAACATAGATCATCAATTCATAATCATTTATGATTTTTGAAAATTAGTTGAGGTCAAATGGCAAAATTGTTATTTTGTATTCGTTGTTTGAGGTTTGAATGGTGCTGATATTACCCAACATCCATTGCGGCGGTGAATGTGCCCTATTCATTCCACAGGAGCCCAGTACGCAGGCGCAGTATTGTATCTGGAGCATGCGCACTGTCATCCTGCTCGAAGCTCTGCGAGCGCTGAAGGGGCTGTTTCCGCGGGTGAGCGGCGGTGGGACGGAGGGAGGAATGGAGCCGGGAACCGGGGGGAAGGGAGGGAGCGGAGGCTTCATAAACACCCGGGAAAGGCCCTCGGCAGGAAGAGACCCTGCAGGCCCCGTGTTTGCAGCTGATGGGCTTTTATCCAGATTGGGCCCAGTTCCATTGTCCCCATCTTCGTTCAGCGGGGAGCAGAGCGCATGAGCGGCCATCTTGGTGCCGTCACGGAAAGTAGGAGGAGCTTCAGGGTTCTGGTGACCAGGAGAGAAAATGTTTGACTCATTGATTGAATGGTCCGGGAGAACGGGCGCCCTCTTCAGGGTGAGGGCGGGGGGAGGGGAATTGCTGCAAAGCGCATGTGCGCCCATCCCAATAACAGAAGAATAAGATTATCAGAATTATTAGCAGTAAGAGGCCATTCGGACAATTGTGGCTCATTTGATCATTGTCTTAACTCCATTTTCCTTCAGACAATGAACCTTCCTCACCTTTTACTCCCCTGCCAGTAAAAATGGTGTATAATGCAGCCTTGAATAAATTCAATGGCCACGCCTCCACTGCTCACTGGGCAGAGAATTCCACCGGCTACTGGCCCTCTGAGAGAAGCAATTTCTCCTCATTTCTGTCTTAGACACTGATTTTTAAACTTTCCTTGCAGTGGAAGATTCCCTGTTGAGGAGAAACATCCTTTCAGCACCTGTCAAGCACCCTCAGAATCCTCTCTGCTGCTGTAAGATTACCTTTCATTTATCTAAAATACAATCAGTATATGCGCACCCTGGCCAACCTTTCCATCATAAAACAAACCCCTTCATGCCAGGAATCAGCTTAGTGACCCTTGTCTGAACTGCTTCCAATGTAAGTGTATCCCATAGTAATCCTAGGCCAGGAAATGGGGAGAGAGTTTTTATGAATTTATATCTTGGACTTTGGAAACTCCGTTTACAGGGAGATAGATGGGGAGGATTTACACACAGCAATCTGAGATAAAGAAAAAATGTTACTCTCTGACCACAATTGACACATGACTCTTGTAATCTCATTTTACAGGGAGTTAGAAGATTTGAAAACTGTGATTTTTCTCTGATTCCAGTGCTTCTGATACCTTTGCAGCTGCAGACTCCATAGGAGGTTTTACATTTGAAATCCGTGAAATTGTTCCAGAAGTGAGTATTATTGAGCATTCATCTATAATTTAGAGTTTTTAGAATTGTGCTTTGTTGTCTGTGCTCTGGTTTCTGGGCTCTGGGGCAGGTTTGTCTCCTTTACTGTGGATCTGAATTCATGGGGGCCTCACGGTAGCATGGTGGTTAGCATCAATGCTTCACAGGGTCCCAGTTTCGATTCCCGGCTGGGTCACTGTCTGTGTGGAGTCTGCACGTCCTCCCCGTGTGTGCGTGGGTTTCCTCCGGGTGCTCCGGTTTCCTCCCACAGTCCAAAGATGTGTGGGTTAGGTGGATTGGCCATGCTAAATTGCCCTGTAGTGTAAGGTTAATGGGGGGATTGTTGGGTTACGGGTATACGGGTTACGTGGGTTTAAGTAGGGTGATCATGGCTCGGCACAACATCGAGGGCCGAAGGGCCTGTTCTGTGCTATACTGTTCTATGTTCTATGTTCTAAGTTCACACATTGCTCTGTTTCAGCTCTGCCCTCCCTCATCATCTCTCTGCCATTGTTCAACTTCTGCCTCTAACAGGGTATTTATTTTAACCATGTTTAGTATTTTACTGTTATTTCTTCCAATGTGTCTGAATGAAGTTGTCACTGCAACCCATCCCTTGGCTATGTGCTGCTGATTTACCATCTTTATCTTCCCATGGTCAGGAATTGTTTTTCCTGCACTCGAGATCATTTCTCTTCTGTCCATCAGCTGATATTAACCATCAAATTCTGCACCATATTTATTCCCTGGAATTGAAGATTTGAGATTAGTATCAGACCAGCCATGAACTTATTAAATGGTGGAGCAGACTTGATGGGCTGAATGACCGTCTCCTGCTCCTATTTCTTGGGATGTCACAATATCTTGGTCAAGATCAGGAAATGCTGAGTGTCGATCTGTTGATCAACATGAATTAGCAGCTTCAGGAGAATAGGGAGGGTGAATATGGAGTGAGAATGGACGGACCAAGAGAGAGAGAGTGTGAGTTTGTACAGATGCGTGCGTGGAAATTTACAGCTTTTGGGGAACGAGCGAGGAAAGCATGTTCCACTGCAACTAGAATTGTCTGTTCTGAATTTCTGAGCTGTACTGACTGTGATGACATTTGTAAACTCCTTTAACAGGATATTCAAAGGGGAAGATTTGCAGCAAGAAATCTCAAACCAAACTTCACATTGAGATCTAACAGAGACACTCGATTCGTTAGCACGGGGGAAACCATCGGCCGTTTTACCATCCGTGTGACTGGAAAAGCACCGAGACACACCATGGGGAAACCGTGGAAATGTGGGGATTGTGGGATGGAATTCATTTTCCCGTCTGTGCTGGAAACTCATCGACGTACTCACACCAGGGAGAGACTGTTCATTTGCTCTCAGTGTGGGAAGGGATTTACTGTTTCATCCAACCTGCTGACACAGCGGCGAGTTCGCACCGGGGAGACGCCATTCACCTGCTCAGTGTGTCGGCAAGGATTCATAGATTCATCCAACCTGCTGACACACCAGGGGGTTCACACTGAGGAGAAGCCATTCACCTGCTCAGTGTTTGAGAAGGGATTTACTAATTCATCCAACTTGCTGACACACCAGCGAGTTCACGCCGCAATGAGGCCATTCACCTGCAAAGTGTGCAGGAAGAGATTTATTAATTCATCCAACTTGGTAACACACCAGCGAATTCACACTGGGGAGAAGCCGTTTACCTGCTCTGTGTGTCGGAAGCGATTTGTTAATTCATCCAACTTGGTAACACACCAGCGACTTCACACTGGGGAGAGACCATTCACCTGCTCTGTGTGTCGGAAGGGATTTGTTAATTCATCCAACTTGGTAACACACCAGCGACTTCACACTGGGGAGCGACCATTCACCTGCTCTGTGTGTCAGAAGGGATTTGTTAATTCATCCAACCTGCTCAGACACCAGCGAGTTCACACTAAGGAGAAGCCGTTTTCCTGCTCCGTGTGTGGGAAAGGATTCAGTAGTACATCCTACCTGCAGAAACACCAGCGAGTTCACAAGTAATTACAGGAGTTGTATTCTGCTGATTTCTGCTGCTCTTTATCACATCCAGGATTGAACCATGGTCATTATGACAGTTGGTGAAGTGGGAGATCAGAAGGTTTCTCTGTGGGCTGGCCAGTCTTCCAATGTTCACTCCAGTCGGCTGATAGTCTTTGAGCGAGAGCACATTTCCATTGAAATGATCCACTGGAGCAGATGTAATACATTAATTTTATCTTGGACAGTACATAGGAACATAAGAATTCGTAGAAGTACACAATTCGGCCCTTCAAGCCTGCTCCGCTATTCAATCAGATCGCTTCGCTATTCAATCAGATCACGGCCAATCTGTTCCTCGTCTCAAATCCACCTCCCCATCTGTTCCCCATATCCCTTTAATCCATTTTTATAATCAGAAATCTATGTATCTTCTTCTTCAAACCATTTAATGACTCAAATTCCACTGCACTATGGGGCAGCGAGTTCCACAAATTGACCCAGATCCCTCTGTCCAACACATCTTGAATCTGCTTCCATTCAGATAATTGTCCTTTCTATTTTTCAGTCTAAATGGATAACCTGACACTTATCTACATTAAACTCCATCGGCCAAATTTTGGCCCAATCTCTGAGACTATCTATGTCCGTCTATAAAATCTCCAGGACCTGATAATCTTCATCCCAAACTAGTTGAGGAAGTAGCTCTGGAAATAGGAGATCCAATGGTGGTAATTTTCCAAAATTCTTGTCGACTCTTGAATTGTTCCTACAGATTGGAGGATAGCGAATGTAATCCCGCTATTCAAAAGGGAGGTAGAGAGAAAACAGGGAACTATAGACCAGTGAGCCTGACATCAGTAGGAGGGAAGTTGCTGGAGTCCATTATCAAGGATTTCATAGCACAGCATTTGGAAAGCAGTGGTGTAATCGGACAAAGTCAGCATGGATTTACAAAAGGTAGCGTGCTCTTTCCAAGAGCCAGTGCTGACTCGATGGGCTGATGGCCTCCTTCTGCACTGTAAATTCTATGATACTCGACAGACAAATACACAAACTTCAAGATAATGCCGAGAAAGAAGAATGGAAAAGAAGCGGGCCGCACTTACTCCTGGGACTCTGAGGCTTCTCAGGACTCGGTGGGCTGCAAGATGGCGGGGGCGAGTCCTCCTTCTCCCACGCTGCCGACAGCAGCCGCATTGGAACGGCTGAATTAGGAAAACACCGTTAGAGTTTGGCAGAGGAGCTGAAGATGTCAGTGGATGAATCTCTTGCTTATATGTCCGTGAAAATCGAAAATATGGGCAAAATTCAAGAAGCACCTGGATCCCAGTTACAAATACGATGTTGTATCTGTAAAATCTTCTCTGACACTTTCAACCAGTGTATGAGTCAAAGGTTTTACCCAAATGTCTTTATTGTCGAGGCAAACAAAGGACTACACAATATAAAATCAAACTAACTTTATTAAACAACAATATTTACCCTTAAGTTAACTCAATAACATTTACCAAAGATGCCCAAGATTGGTTTTACTACCCGTAAAGATGGCTCCGTTTGAGACGTGGGTTTGATTCTCTGAATCTTTCAGGCCCGTCGTTGTGAAGGTGGGTCTCACACGCTGCTTGTTTCAACCTCTGGTCAGACGTCTCGATTGCCTCTGCGTGGAGTTTTCGCCACTGGTGTGTTTTGGGGCATCTACCTTTATCCCCCTCCCTCCCCACCTTTCCAGAAACATCTCTGGCTTCCGGCCAATGAGGTCTCTGGAGGGGGTCCCAACACCCACTGGGTTTCTTGATGTCCATGTGACAGGACACCGGGGCCCGCCCCCCAGGTGTCCATCTCCGGTGGTGCTGCTGCACAGAACCTGTTGCATAAGCCAACGGCAGGAACTGTGGGTGCCCGAGAATCTGGCTCGGTCTGGGCTACCCAAAACAAATCGGTGTGTATGAAAGGAGCAATGATATCTTGATGTGTGATTGACATGGCAGCTCCAGACATGTTCTGGCAGTTTGTCTATGGGTTGTGTTTTGACTTTGGCCAAGTCCGAATTCCCATCAGCCTGCCTGAGGTTTGGACTGCAGTTTAATTTAGAGTGTTCAATTCTTTAAGATATCCAATTTAATCGGGATCAAAACTAGGCCCTGTCAGGTTTCCACAATGGAAATTGCCTTATCTGATCACAGCGATTGGATTTCTTCATTAGAAACCAGTCTATCATCAGTGGTGGGAATTAATAACAGTCTAAGGACTAAGTTGAATGACTTAGAAAATTGTTCGCGGAGGCAGAACACCCAGATCATGAGTCTGACTGAGGGGGTGGAGGGCAAACCCCCACGGAATATTTTACCAACATGATTTTGAAAATGATGGGTGAAAGTCTGCTCTCCCTCCCCCCGGATCATGCACCTCGTTCATTGCGATCGACACCTCGTGCTGGGGACCCCCGCATGCGGTTATTGTTCAGTTCCATAATTTTAAGAAGGAGGAACAGGTCCTTTGCTGGGCCAGGGAGCACTGGGAAGGCCTCTCCGTTCGGTTACAGCAGGACCTGAGTGCGAACCTGGTGAAGAAAAGGGGGCAGCCTGTAACGGGGTGAAATCCATTTTACATAAACGTTTCTCTGATTGGCTCATCTATCCAGCCTGCTCTGTGTGTCAGGGAAAAGGACCTTCAACTCTCCTGAAGAGGCAAATTACTTTGTTCAGAATCTCAATTAGAACTCTGTTTGATTCTCCTTATTGGAGTTATTCTGTGTTGTGACGTTCAGGAGTCTTACTGTGTTGTCTGGATATATCAGAGTTACTGTGTTGTCTGAATATATCAGAGTTACTGTGTTTGGATATATCAGAGTTACTCTGTGTTTTGAGGTTCAGGAGTATTTACATTGTGTAAAATTTAGGGTATGAAGTTAATGTTGGGTATCAGACGTGTTGTACTTTTTCTTCTTCGCACTCTGGTTGCATTGTGAATTATATCTGTGTAAGAGTTTTTCTTTGAGTCTATGGTTGAGTGGAGAGCCTCCCAGCTCAGGATGAGGTTAGCTGATGGGAGGGACGGCGAGGTGCAGACGGGAGGGACGGCGAGGTGCCGACGGGAGGGACGGCGAGGTGCCGACGGGAGGGGCGGCGAGGTGCCGACGGGAGGGACGGCGAGGTGCCGAAGGGAGGGACGGCGAGGTGGCGACGGGAGTGACGGCGAGGTGGCGACGGGAGTGACGGCGAGGTGGCGACGGGAGTGACGGCGAGGGCGCTGACGGGAGGGATGGCGACGGAGGGACGGCGAGGTGCTGACGGGAGGGACGGCGAGGTGCTGACGGGAGGGACGGCGAGGTGCTGACGGGAGGGACGGCGAGGTGCTGACGGGAGGGACGGCGAGGTGCTGATGGGAGGGACGGCGAGGCGCTGACGGGAGGGACGGCGAGGTGCTGACGGGAGGGACGGCGAGGTGCTGACGGGAGGGACGGCGAGGTGCTGACGGGAGGGACGGCGAGGCGCTGACGGGAGGGACGGCGAGGGGCTGACGGGAGGGACTGCGAGGCACTGACGGGAGGGACGGCGAGGTGCTGACGGGAGGGACGGCGAGGTGCTGACGGGAGGGACGGCGAGGTGCTGACGGGAGGGACGGCGAGGTGCTGACGGGAGGGACGGCGAGGTGCTGACGGGAGGGACGGTGAGGCGCTGACGGGAGGAACGGCGAGGTGCTGACGGGAGGGACGGCGAGGCGCTGACGGGAGGGATGGCGACGGAGGGACGGCGAGGCCTGACGGGAGGGATGGCGACGGAGGGACGGCGAGGTGCTGACGGGAGGGACGGCGAGGTGCTGACGGGAGGGATGGCGACGGAGGGACGGCGAGGTGCTGACGGGAGGGACGGCGAGGTGCTGACGGGAGGGACGGCGAGGGAGGGACGGCGAGGTGCTGACGGGAAGGACGGCGAGGTGCTGACGGGAGGGATGGCGAGGGAGGGACGGCGAGGGGCTGACGGTGAGGTGCTGACGGGAGGGATGGCGACGGAGGGACGGCGAGGTGCTGACGGGAGGAACGGCGAGGTGCTGACGGGGGGGACGGCGAGGTGCTGACGGGAGGGACGGCGAGGTGCTGACGGGAGGGACGGCGAGGCGCTGACGGGAGGGACGGCGAGGGGCTGACGGGAGGGACTGCGAGGCACTGACGGGAGGGACAGCGAGGTGTTGACGGCGAGGTGCTGATGGGAGGGACGGCGAGGCGCTGACGGGAGGGACGGCGAGGTGCTGACGGCGAGGTGCTGACGGGAGGGACGGCGAGGCGCCTGGACGGGAGGGACGGCGAGTGCACTGACGGGAGGGGGATGGCGAGGTAGCTGTACGGGAAGGGAGGCGGTGCTGATGGGAGTGACGGCGAGGGACGGGACGGCGAGGACTCTGACGGGATCGGACGGCGAGGTAGTCTGACAGGAGGGACGGCGAGGTGCTTGACGGGAGGGACGGCGAGGTGCGCTGACGGGACGGGACGGCGAGGAGCTTGACTGGAGGGACTGGCGAGGGAGTGACGCGAGGTGCTGACGTGGCAGGTGCGGAAGGGAGGGACGGCGAGGCGCTGACGGAGGGACGGCGAGGTGGCCTGACGGGAGGGACGGCGAGGTGCCTGACGGGACTGACGGTGAGGTGACTGACGGGATGGGACGGCGAGGTGCTGACGGGAGGGACGGCGAGGTGCTGACGGGAGGGCGGCGAGCGCTGACGTGAGGGACGGCGAGGTGCTGACGGGAGGGACGGCGAGGTGCTGACGGGAAGGGACGGCGAGGTGCTGACGGGAGGGATGGCGAGGTGCTGACTGGGAGGGACGGCGAGGTGCTGACGGGAGGGACGGCGAGGGCGCTGACGGGAGGGACGGCGAGGCGCTGACGGAAGGAAGGCCGAGGCGCTGACGGGAGGGATGGCGAGGTGCTGACGGTAGGGACGGCGAGGTGCTGACGGGAGGGACGGCGAGGTGCTGACGGGAGGGACGGCGAGGCTGCTGACGGGAGGGACGGCGAAGGGCTGACGGGAGGGACGGCGAGGTACTGACGGGAGGGACGGCGAGGTGCTGACGGGTAGGGACGGCGAGGTGATGACGGGAGGGACGGCGAGGTGCTGACGGGAGGGACGGCGAGGTGCTGATGGGAGGGACGGCGAGGTGCTGACGGGAGGGACGGCGAGGTGCTGACGGGGAGGGATGGCGAGGGGCTGACGGGAGGGCGGCAAGGTGCTGATGGTAGGGACGCGAGAGCTGACGGCGCGGTGGCTGACGGTAGGGACGGCGAGGGGCTGAACGGGAGGGACGTGAGGGTGCTGACAGGGAGGGAAGGCGAGGTGGCTGAACGGGAGGGACGGTGAGGTGCTGACGGGAGGGATGGGCAGGGGCTGACGGGAGGGACGGTGAGGTGCTGGACGGCGCGCTGCTGACGGGAGGGATGGCGAGGTGCTGACGGGAGGGACGGCGAGGTGGGCTGACGTCGAGCGTGCTGAACGGGAGGGATGGCGAGGTGCGACGGGAGGGACGGGCGAGGTGCTGGACGGGAGGGACAGCGAGGTGGCTGATGGCGAGGTGCTTGACGGGAGGTGACGGGCGAGGTTGCTGACCTGGAGTGACGGCGAGGTGCTGACGGGAGGGACGGCGAGGTGCTGACGTGAAGGGACAGCGAGGTGCTGATGGCGAGGTGCTAACGGGAGGGACGCCGAGGCGCTGACGGGAGGGATGGCGAGGTGCTGACGGGAGGGACGGCGAGGTGCTGACGGGAGGGACTGGCGAGGGCTGACGGGAGGGACGGCGAGGTGCTGACGGGAGGGACGGCGAGGCGCTGACGGGAGGGATGGCGAGGTGCTGATGGGAGGGACGGCGAGGTGCTGACGGGAGGGACGGCGAGGTGCTGATGGGAGGGACGGCGAGGTGCTGATGGGAGGGACGGCGAGGTGCTGACGGGAGGGACGGCGAGGTGCTGATGGGAGGGACGGCGAGGAGCTGACGGGAGGGACGGCGAGGTGCTGGCGGGAGGGACGGCGAGGTGCTGACGGGAGGGACGGCGAGGTGCTGACGGGAGGGACGGCGAGGTGCTGACGGGAGGGACGGCGAGGTGCTGACGGGAGGGACGGCGAGGTGCTGACGGGAGGGACGGCGAAGGTGCTGACGGGAGGGGATGGCGAGGCACTGATGGGAGGGACGGCGAGGCGCTGAAGGGAGGGATGGCGAGGCGCTGATGGGAGGGACGGCGAGGCGCTGATGGGAGGGACGGCGAGGCGCTGATGGGAGGGACGGCGAGGTGCTGACGGCGAGGTGCTGATGGGAGGGACGGTGAGGTGCTGACGGGAGGGATTGGCGAGGCCGCTGATGGGAGGGACGGCGAGGGAGTGACGGCGAGGTGTTGACGGGAGGGACGGCGAGGTGCTGACGGGAGGGACGGCGAGGTGCTGCAGCTCCTCGTCCCAAACACCGTGTGAATAGGAGCTCGTGAATAGGACGGCGAGGTGCTGACGGGAGGGACGGCGAGGTGCTGACGGGAGGGACGGCGAGGGAGGGACGGCGAGGTGCTGACGGGAAGGACGGGCGAGGTGCTGACGGGAGGGATGGCGACTGAGGGACGGCGAGGGGCTGACGGTGAGGTGCTGACGGGAGGGATGGCGACGGAGGGACGGCGAGGTGCTGACGGGAGGAACGGCGAGGTGCTTGACGGGGGGGACGGCGAGGGTGCTGACGGGAGGGACGGCGAGGTGCTGACCGGGAGGGACGGCGAGGCGCTGGACGGGAGGGACGGCGAGGGGCTGACGGGAGGGACTGGCGAGGCACTGAGGGAGGGACAGCGAGGGTGTTGCGCGAGGTGCTGAGGGGAGGGACGGCAAGGGGCTGACGGCGAGCGCTGACGGGCGGGACGGCGAGGTGCTGATGGGAGGGACGGCGAGGGTGCGATGGAGGGGACGGCGAGGCGCTGACGGGAGGGACGGCGAGGCGCTGACGGGAGGGACGGCGAGGGGTGCTGATGGGAGGACGGCGAGGTGGCTGATGGGAGGGACGGCGAAGTTTCTGACGGGAGGGATGGCGAGGTGCTGACGGGAGGGACGGCGAGGTGCTGACGGGAGGGACTGCGAGGTGCTGACGGGAGGGACGGCGAGGGAGGGACGGGCGAGGGGCTGACGGGAGGGACGGCGAGGCGCTGATGGAGGGACCGGCGAGGTGCTGACGGGAGGGACGGCGATGGTGCTGACGCGAGGCGCTGATGGGAGGGACGGCGAGCGGCTGACGGGATGGATGGCGAGGTGCTGACGGAGGGACGGCGAGGTGCTGACGGGAGGGACGGCGAGGTGCTGGACGGGAGGGACGGCGAGGTGCTGACGGCGAGGTGCTGATGGGAGGGACTGCGAGGTGCTGACGGGAGGGACGGCGAGGTGCTGACTGGAGGAGGCGAGGTGCTGACGGGAGTGACGGCGAGGGGCTGAAGGGAGGGCGGCGAGGCGCTGACGGGAGGGACGGCGAGGGCGCTGACGGGAGGACGGCCGAGGCGCTGATGGGAGGGATGGCGAGGTGCTGACGGGAGGGACGGCGAGGGGCTGACAGGAGGGACGGCGAGGTGCTGACGGGAGGGACAGGCGAGGGCTGCTGACGGGAGGGACGGCGAGAGTGCTGACGGAGGGACGGCGAGGTAGCTGACGGGAGGGACGGCGAGGTGCTGACGGGAGGGACGGCGAGGTGATGACGGGAGGGACGGCGAGTGCTGACGGGAGGGACGGCGAGGTGCTGATGGGAGGGACGCGAGGTGCTGATGGAGGGACGGCGAGGTGCTGACGGGAGGTGGCGAGGGCTGACGGGAGGGACGGCAAGGGCTGATGGGAGGGACGGCGAGGAGCTGACGGCGCGGTGCTGACGGGAGGGACGGCGAGGGGGCTGACGGGAGGGACGGTGAGGTGCTGACGGGAGGGAAGGCGAGGTGCTGACGGGAGGGACGGTGAGGTGCTGACGGGAGGGATGGCGAGGGGCTGACGGGAGGGACGGTGAGGTGCTGACGGCGAGCTGCTGACGGGAGGGATGGCGAGGTGCTGACGGCGAGCTGCTGACGGGAGGGATGGCGAGGTGCTGACGGGGAGGGACGGCGAGGTGCTGACGGGAGGGACAGCGAGGTGCTGATGGCGAGGTGCTGACGGGAGTGACGGCGAGGTGCTGACGGGAGTGACGGCGAGGTGCTGACGGGAGGGACGGCGAGGTGCTGACGGGAGGGACAGCGAGGTGCTGATGGCGAGGTGCTAACGGGAGGGACGGCCGAGGCGCTGACGGGAGGGATGGCGAGGTGCTGACGGGAGGGACGGCGAGGTGCTGACGGGAGGGATGGCGAGGTGCTGACGGGAGGGACGGCGAGGTGCTGACGGGAGGGACGGCGAGGCGCTGACGGGAGGGATGGCGAGGTGCTGACGGGAGGGACGGCGAGGTGCTGACGGGAGGGACGGCGAGGTGCTGATGGGAGGGACGGCGAGGTGCTGATGGGAGGGACGGCGAGTGCTGACGGGAGGGACGGCAAGGTGCTGATGGGAGGGACGGCGAGGAGCTGACGGGAGGGACGGCGAGGTGCTGACGGGAGGGACGGCGAGGTGCTGACGGGAGGGACGGCGAGGTGGCTGACGGGAGGGACGGCGAGGTGCTGACGGGAGGGACGGCGAGGTGCTGACGGGAGGGACGGCGAGGTGCTGACGGGAGGGACGGCGAGGTGCTGACGGGAGGGACGGCGAGGTGCTGACGGGAGGGATGGCGAGGCACTGATGGGAGGGACGGCGAGGCGCTGAAGGGAGGGATGGCGCGGCGCTGATGGAGGGACGGCGAGGCGCTGATGGGAGGGACGGCGAGGCGCTGATGGGAGGGACGGCGAGGTGCTGACGGCGAGGTGCTGATGGGAGGGACGGTGAGGTGCTGACGGGAGGGATGGCGAGGCGCTGAGGGGAGGGACGGCGAGGGAGGGACTGCGAGGTGCTGACGGGAGGGACGGCGAGGTGCTGACGGGAGGGACGGCGAGGTGCTGCAGCTCCTCGTCCCAAACACCGTGTGAATAGGAGCTCGGAATATTGTTGTGGTCGGATTATGTTGTGTCGAGATTTAGAGATAAGGGATTGTTGGGTAATATTACTGATGGGTGTTGTTGGGTTAGGGAGGGATGGGGAGGGGTTAGTTGTTTGACGGTGTCGCTACTCTGTGTCTGTCTGGTCACTGGGCCGGGCTTGGTTGACGTCCTGGATGGATCTCCTCACCTTTGGCTTGTCAAGATCCCGCTGGATATTCTTCAGAAGTTATGGCTGACCCCGATGTAGGAATTAATGGGAGATCTCCACTTGGCCTTGTAACCTGGAATGTTTGGGGTAAATGGTCCAGTGAAGCAGGCTGGGGTTTCTGCTAATCTCAACGGTCTAAACTCGGGTGTCGTATTCTACAGGAAACCCATCTGTGTGTGAAGGACCAGATAAGATGTCACAGATATTGGGTGGGACAAGTCTTTCATTCCGGCTTTAACGGTCGGGCTAGAAGCAAGGCAATACTAATCCATAAATAGGACAATTTACCCCCTCTCGGATTATGGACGATCCCAATGGTCGCTATATTATTGTCTGTGGTTCACTGGAAAACACTCCGGTTATTTTAGTAAACATTTCTGCTCATAACTGGGACAATCAGAATTTTGTAAACTCTGGTGAACGGCTTCCCTGACTTCTGTTCACATCGGATGATTCTCGGAGGTGACCTGAACTGGGCCTTGGACTCGAAATTGGACTGTTCCATGTCTCAATCTCTGAGTCCATCTGGGAGTCAGGGCACTGCCCTCATTTATGGGATGGAATTGGGGGGGAGGGGGGGTCCATGGCCTTTTCTGCATCAAAACAGGAAAGAATTTTCCTTTTTTCTAATGTTGACCGTGCCTATTCCCGAATTGACGTTTTGATTGTTAAGTCCCTCCTCCCGTGGTGACAGCCGAATACTCGGCGATTGTCATCTCTGATCATGACCCTCATTTTGTTGATTTTGTTTTGATTTTGGTCCTTCCAATACCCACCTTGGAGACTAGACACCACTTTGATGTCTGATGATAAATTTTTGTGGGCATTTGTCTGCTGCCATAGCAGACTTTATTAAGATCAACAAAACAAACGGGAGGGACGGCGAGGCGCTGACGGGAGGGACGGCGAGGCGCTGACGGGAGGGACGGCGAGGCGCTGACGGGAGGGACGGCGAGGTGCTGACGGGAGGGACGGCGAGGTGCTGACGGGAGGGACGGCGAGGGGCTGACGGAGGGACGGCGAGGTGCTGACGGGAGGGACGGCGAGGTGCTGACGGAGGGACGGCGAGGTGCTGACGGGAGGGACGGCGAGGCGCTGATGGGAGGGACGCGAGGTGCTGACGGGGGGACGGCGAGGTGCTGACGGGAGGGACGGCGAGGCGCTGACGGGAGGGACGGCGAGGCGCTGACGGAGGGACGGCGAGGTGCTGACGGAGGACGGCGAGGTGCTGACGGAGGGACGGCGAGGTGCTGACGGGAGGGACGGCGAGGTGCTGACGGGAGGGACGGCGAGGTGCTGACGGGAGGGACGGCGAGGTGCTGACGGGAGGGACGGCGAGGCGCTGACGGGAGGGACGGCGAGGCGCTGACGGGAGGGACGGCGAGGCGCTGACAGGGACGGCGAGGGGCTGACGGGAGGGACGGCGAGGCGCTGACGGCGAGGTGCTGACGGAGGGACGGCGAGGTCTGACGGGAGGGACGGCGAGGCTGACGGGAGGACGGCGAGGGGCTGATGGGAGGGACGGCGAGGGGCTGACGGGAGGGACGGCGAGGTGCTGATGGAGGGACGGCGAGGTGCTGACGGGAGGGACGACGAGGGGCTGACGGGAGGGACGGTGAGGCGCTGACGGGTGGGACTGCGAGGTGCTGATGGGAGGGACGGCGAGGTGCTGATGGAGGGACGGCGAGGTGCTGACGGGAGGGACGACGAGGGGCTGACGGCGAGGTCTGACGGGAGGGACGGCGAGGTGCTGACGGGAGGGACGCGAGTGCTGATGGAGGGACGGCGAGGTGCTGACGGAGGGACGACGAGGGGCTGACGGCGAGGTCTGACGGAGGGACGGCGAGGTGCTGACGGGAGGGACGGCGAGGTGCTGCGGGAGGGACGGCGAGGTGCTGACGGGAGGGACGGCGAGGAGCTGACGGGAGGGACGCGAGGGGCTGATGGAGGGACGGCGAGGTGCTGACGGGAGGGACGGCAGGGGCTGACGGGAGGCACGGCGAGGGGCTGACGGAGGCACGGATATTGTTGTGTCGGAGTTTAGAGATAAGGGATTGTTGGGTAATATTACTGATGGGTGTTGTTGGTTAGGGAGGATGGGGAGGGTGTTAGTTGTTTTGACGGTGTCGCTATACTCTGTGTCTGTCTGGTCATGGTCCGGCTTGGTTACGGTCCTGGATGGATCTCCTCACCTTTGGCTTGTCAAGATCCCTAGCTTGATATTCTTCAGAAGTTATGGCTGACCCGGTGTAGGATAAATGGCAGATCTCCACTGGCCTTGTAACCTGGAATGTTTGGGGTAAATGGTCCAAGTGAAGCAGGCTGGGGTTTCTGCTATCTCAACGGTCTAAAACTCGGGTGTCGTATTCTACAGGAAACCCATCTGTGTGTGAAGGACCAGATAAGATGTCACAGATATTGGGTGGGACAAGTCTTTATTCCGGCTATAACGGTTGGGCTAGAAACACGGCAATCCTAATCCATAAATAGGACAATTACCCCCTCTCGATTATGGACGATCCCAATGGTCGCTATCTTATTGTCTGTGGTTCACTGGAAAACACTCCGGTTATTTTAGTAAACATTTCTGCTCATAACTGGGACAATCAGAATTTTGTAAACTCTGGTGAACGGCTTCCTGACTTCTGTTCACATTGGATGATTTCTCGGAGGTGACCTGAACTGGGCCTTGGACTCGAAATTGGACTGTTCCATGTCTCAATCTCTGAGTCCATCTGGGATGTCCAGGGCACTGCCCTCATTTATGGGATGGAATTGGGGGCGAGGGGGGGTCCATGGCCTTTTCTCTACATCCAAACAGGAAAGAATTTTTCCTTTTTTATCTATGTTGACCGTGCCTATTCCCCGAATTGACGTTTGATTGTTAAGTCCCTCCTCCCTTCAGTGGTGACAGCCGAATACTCGGCGATTGTCATCTCCTGATCATGACCCTCATTTTGTTGATTTTCTGTTTGATTTTGGTCCTTCCAAATACCCACCTTGGAGACTAGACACCACTTTGATGTCTGATGATAAATTTTGTGGGCATTTGTCTGCTGCCATAGCAAGACGTTATTAAGATCAACAAAACAGAGTCAATATCTCCTTTGACACTCTGGGAAACTCTAAGGTCGTTCTAAGGGGGAGATTATCTCATATCAGGCTCACATCATGAAAACGGAGAGAGTGGAATGACAAAGGCTGGTGGATTCCATCTTGAAAGTTGACCGTCAATACTCACTTGCCCCAATGCCGGATCGACTGATTCACAGAACAAATTTACAGCTCCAATTTGAATTGATATCTACGGATAAGGCCTACATCAGTTACGGCGTTCCAGGTCACCGTGTGTGAACGTGGGGAGGGTGGGTTAGGGTTAGGGTTAACCTGGAGAGGAGCTGAACCCAAGTTACCTTCCTTGTTCTGAACCAAAGGGGTTTCTCGAGAGGCAGTCTGCCTCGAGTTGATGTGCAGGAAGTCAACCCACTTCCTCCCCACGTTCTTCTTTCAGCTCGTATTACCATGAGCTGTCTGAGTCAGAGCTTCTCCAAACACTTCAGATGTGAAGAGTTTTCTGTATGGTCTACACATCCCGACCATAGGGGAAAGCAGGAGTCGGGATTCCCAGTTATTCCCAGGAGAAACACTGAAATGTACTGGCGGCTGCAATCTGGCAGAAAGGACCCAGCAGAGTGTGGGTCAAACTGACCCATTTCACTTCTTAACACAGATGTTAAACTGCTGGCTCAGGTCCTAGCTTCCCGAATGGAGCCCTGTCTCCCAGTTATAGTGTCTGAGGATCGGACAGGCTTTATTAAAGGCTGACGTGTATCTGCCAATGTCTGTCACCTCTTAAACATTGTCCTTTTCCCCACCGCTGCTCTGGAACCTGAAGTCATTGTATCTTTGGATGCAGAGAAAGTATTGGATAGGGTGGAATGGAACTACCTCGGGGATATTTAGTTTTGGCCTTAACTGTACCTCTTGCCCCTAAAGCCAACATCTGTACAAATACGGTATCTTTATAATACTTTCCATGAGGCAGAACAAACAGAGCTGTTGCCTTTCCCCGCTGCTCTTTGCATTTGCTATTGAATCTGTCGATAGGGTTGAGGTCATCTGGGTATCACTCTATGCCGATGATCTACTTCTGTATATTTCAGTCCCTCTGTAGATAACATAATGAGGATACTTGCAACATTCGGCACCATGCTATCTACTGGGTTTCCTTTTTTTGATAGGATATAATAGATTTTACGGGTGGCCCTAGAACCTGGCCCCCTGGGAGCAATATTTGGAGTCTCGGACTTACCGACTCCATTCGGGGGTTGGGGCCGATGTTCTCACCTTTGCTTCTTTGATAGGAGGTGAATATTTCTCAGTTAGAGATCTCCCACTCCACCTAAAGCATCCGCATGGTTGAAGAATATGATATCGTTCCGATATCTGGAGAAGACCAAATATACCATTCGGGGCTCAGAGGGGAGATTCTACCAGAAGTGGCTGCCATTCATGTCAATCTTTAAAGAACTGGACACGGTCGAGGGTTAAGGGGGTTAGGGTAAAATGGGGATAGTTTGATTGTTGTTATAAAGACCTATGTATGTGACTTTTCTGAATCTTTACCTCTATATTCTGCATACTTGTCTGTTGATATTGTTGTTATTGTTCATCTTTGGAAATTCAATAAATATATTTTTCAAAATCGAAGTACTTTGTATCTGTGTTCACCAGGGAGAAGGACATGATGGATGTTGAGGTCAGGGATAGGTGTGTGAACTCTCTTGAGAACGTCAATATCAAAGGAGGAAGTGTCGAGTTTCCTAAATTGCATTAAGGTAGACATCCGGGGCCGGATGGGATCTATCCCAGGTCACTGCGGGAGGCAAGGGGAGAAATAGCTGGGACCTTAACAGATATTTTCACATCTTCTTTGACCACAGGAAAGGTTCCAGAGGACTGGAGAATCGCCACTGTTGTTCCCTTGTTCAAGAAAGGAAGCAGGGATGATCCAGCAAATTATAGGCTGGAGAGCCTGAAATCAGTGGTGGGGAAGCTTTTGGAAAAGATACTCGGGGACAAAATATGTGCACTTTTGGAGGAAAATGGACTGATTAGTAACAGGCAGCATGGTTTTGTACGGGGAACATCACGTCTCCCTAATTTGATTAAGTTTATTGAAGAGGTGACGAAGAATATGAATGGAGTGGCTGTGGATGTAGTTTATATGGACTTTAGTAAGGCATTTGACAAGGCTACATGGCAGACTGGTACAAAAACTAAAATCACTTGACATTCAGGGTGGGCTGGCTGGATGGATACAGAACTGGCTCGGTTATAGAAGACAGAGTCGCAGTGGAAGGGTGTTTTTCAGAATGGAGATCTGTAGCTAGTGGTGTTCCACAGGGATCAGTGCTGGGACCTCTGTTCTTCGTAGTGTATATAAATAATCTGGAGGAAAATGTGGGTGGTCTGATTAATAAGTTTGTGGATGGCACAAAGATTGGCGGCGGTGCTGATAGTGCCAAGGATCGTCAGAGGATACAACAGGATATAGATAGATTGGAGACTTGGGCACAGAAATGGCAGATGGAGATTAATCTGGACAAAAGCGAGATGATGAGTTTTGGAGGATCAAATCTAGGTATGAATGATACTGTTCTCTGGCAGAACCCTTAGGAACACTAACATACAGAGGGATCTGGGCGTGCAGGTCCACAGTTCCCTAAAAGTGTCAACACAAGCGGCCAAAGTGATTAAGAAGGCATATGGCATGCTTGCCTCATCAGCCAGGGCATTGAGTACAGGAGTTAGGAAATCATGGTGCAGCTATATAAAACCTTGGTTAGGCCGCATTTGCAGTATTGCCTGCAGTTCTGGTCACCACATTATCAGAAGGACGTGGAAGCTTTGGAGGAGTACAAAGATGTTTCACCAGGATGTTGCCTGGTCTCGAGGGTGTTGGCCACGAGGAGAGGTTGAATAAACTAAGATGGTTTTCACTGGAAAGACGGAGGCTGAGGGGTGACCTGATCGAGGTCTACAAAATTATGAGAGGCATAGACGGGTGGATAGTCAACGGCTTTTTCCAAGGATGGAAGTGTCAATTACAAGGGGGGCACAGGTTCAAGATGAGAGAGGGAATGTTTAAGGGAGATGTGCGGATAGGTTTTCACACAAGAGTGGTGGTGCCTGGAACGCACTGCCAGAGTATGTGGTGGAAACAGGCACATTAGCAACATTTAAGAGGCATCTGGATGGGTACATGAATGAGGATTAAATCGAGGGATAGGGACTGAATAAGGGCAGAAGGGTTTTGATGCTTTTCCAGTTACGCTGATGTTTTAAATGGTGGCTCACAGGCAGAACACAAACATTTCTCCTTCCGAATCCAAAGACTGATGATATTCGAGCCGTGGGGAACTGAATGACTCTTTCAGATCAGATTATGCTGTGATGTTCCATTTGAGCTTCCTCCCTGTAAATCCACCCATTCTTTCTTTATAGAAATTTAGAGTACCCAATTCTTTTTTTCCAATTAAGGGGCAATTTGGCGTGGCCAATTTGCCTACTTTGCACATCTTTGGGTTGTGCGGGTGAGACCCACATAGACACGAGGAGAAAGTGTCTCCACACGGACAGTGACCCGGGCTAGGATCATAGGGGCTGGTTTAGCACAGGGCTAAATCGCTGCCTTTTAAAGCAGACCAAGGCAGGCCAGCAGCACGGTTCAATTCCCGTACCAGCCTCCCCAAACAGGCACCGGAATGAAAATGAAATGAAATGTGGCGACTAGGGGCTTTTCACGGTAACTTCATTGAAGCCTACTCGTGACAATAAGCAATTTTTCATTTCATTTCCTGTACTTTCCTGTTTGGATATATCTGGTTGCGTAAACAATGTCCCCGACTGATCTGTGTTCTGACAGCTCCTGCAGACAGTGTCCATCCACTCAACTCTGGCAGCACCTCATCCACCACTTGCACGGACTCCCAGGGCAGGCTTTTCACCAGGAGAGTTGGTCAGCCCAACAAACCGATCACATTATCTTCATGATTCCTTTCCTTATTCACATTTCCTCCCTCCCACTCT